>NC_073234.2:11866944-12176018 GCF_029281585.2 Gorilla gorilla gorilla | reverse complement strand
GATCGCTGTGCAGATATTTCCATTTTCATGCAGATAGCGTTGTAGATATTTCCATGTTCAAACAGATAGCGGTGTAGATATTTCCATTTTCATACAGATAGCAGTGTAGTTATTTCCATGTTTATACAGATAGCGGTGAAGATGTATGCATGTTTACACAGATAGCGGTGTAGATATTTCCATCTTCATACAGATAGCGGTGTAGATATTTCCATGTTCATCCAGATGGCTGTGTAGATATATCCATGTTCCTACAGATGGCGGTGAAGATATTTCCTTGTTCATACAGATAGCAATGTAGTGATTTCCATTTGTAAAGAGATAGCTTTGTAGATATTTCCATGTATATGCGGATAGCTGTGTAGATATTTCCATGTTCATACAGATAGCGGTGTAGATATTTCCATGTTTATACAGATAGCGGTGAAGGTGTATGCATGTTTACACAGATAGCGGTGTAGATATTCCCATGTTCATACTGATCGCGGTGTAGATTTTTCCATGTTCATCCATATGGATGTGTAGACATTTCCATGTTCATACAGATGGCTGTGAAGGTATTTCCACATTCATACAGATAGCGTTGTAGATATTTCCAGAGTCATACAGATAGCGGTGTAGATATTTCCATGTTCATACAGATGGCTGTGTAGACATATCCATGTTCATACAGATGGCGTTGAAGATATTTCCATGTTCATACAGATAGCGGTGTAGATATATCCATGTTCATACAGATAGCGGTGTAGATATTTCCATGTTCATACAGATAGCGGTGTAGATATTTCCATGTTTATACAGAAAGCAGTGGAGATATCCCTATCTTAATACAGATGGCGGTGTAGATACTTATATTTTCATACAGATGGCGGTGCAGATATTTCCATGTTTATACAGATGGCGGTGTAGATATTTCCAAGTTCATACAGGTAACGGTGTAGTTATTTCCATGTGTAAAGAGATAGCAGTGTACATATTTAAATGTATATGCAGATAGCAGTGTAGATATTTCCATTTTCATGCAGATAGTGGTAGATATTTCCATGTTCAAACAGATAGCGGTGTAGATATTTCCATGTTCATACAGATAGCGGTGTAGATATTTCCATGTTCATAAAGATAGCGGTGTAGATATTTCCATGTTTATACAGATAGCGGTGAAGATGTATGCATGTTTACACAGATAGCGGTGTAGATATTTCCATGTTCATCCAGATGGCTGTGTAGATATATCCATGTTCATACAGATAGCGGTGTAGCTATTTCCATGTTCATACAGATAGCGGTGTAGATATTTCCATGTTCATTCAGATAGCGGTTCTGATATTTCCATGTTTATACAGGCAGCATTGTAGATATTTCCATGTTTATACAGATAGCGGTTTAGATATTTCCTTCTTAATACAGATGGCGGCATAGATAATTATATGTTCGTACAGATGGCGGTGCAGATATTTCCATGTTCATACACATAGCGGTGTAGTTATTTCCATGTGTAAAGAGATAGCTTTGTAGATATTTCCATGTATATGCAGATAGCTGTGTAGATATTTCCATTTTCATGCAGATAGCGGTTTAGATATTTCCATGTTCAAACAGATAGCGGTGTAGATATTTCCATGTTCATACAGATAGCGGTGTAGATATTTCCATGTTTATACAGGTAGCGGTGGAGGTGTATGCATGTTTACAAAGATAGCCGTGTAGATATTCCCATGTTCATACAGATCGCGGTGTAGATTTTTCCATGTTCATCCAGATGGATGTGTAGACATATCCATGTTCATACAGATGGCGGTGAAGATATTTCCATGTTCATACAGATAGCGGTGTAGATATTTCCATGTTCATACAGATAGCGGTGTAGATATTTCCATGTTCACACAGATGGCAGTGTAGATATATCCATGTTCATACAGATGGCGTTGAAGATATTTCCATGTTCATACAGATAGCGGTGTAGCTATTTACATGTTCATACAGATAGCGGTGTAGATATTTCCATGTTCAGATAGCGGTGTAGATATTTCCATGTTCATACAGATAGCGGTGCTGATATTTCCATGTTTTTACAGGTAGCGGTGTAGATATTTCCATGGTTATACAGATAGCGGTGAAGGTGTATGCATGTTTACACAGATGGCGGTGAAGATATTTCCATGTTCATACAGATGGCGGTGTAGATATTTCCATGTTCATACAGATAGCGGTGTAGTTATTTCCATGTGTAAAGAGATAGCTGTGTAGATATTTCCATGTATATGCAGATAGCTGTGTAGATATTTCCATTTTCATGCAGATAGCGGTGTATGTATTTCCATCTTCAAACAGATAGCGGTGTAGATATTTCCATGCTCATACAGATAGCGGTGTAGATATCTCCATGTTTATACAGATAGCGGTGAAGATGTATGCATGTTTACACAGATAGCGGTGTGGATATTTCCATGTTCATCCAGAGGGCTGTGTAGATATATCCATGTTCATACAGATAGCGGTGTAGATATTTCCATGTTCATACAGATAGCGGTGTAGATATTTCCACGTTCATACAGATAGCGGTGTAGATATTTCCATGTTCATACAGGTAGCGGTGCTAATATTTCCATGTTTATACAGGTAGCGGTGTAGATATTTCCATGTTTATACAGATAGCAGTGTAGATATTTCCATGTTTATACAGATAGCGGTGTAGATATTTCCATGTTTATACAGATAGCGGTGTAGATATCTCCATCTTAATACAGATGGTGGTGTGGATATTTATATGTTCATACAGATGGCGGTGCAGATATTTCCATGTTCATACAGATAGCGGTGTGGATATTTCCATGTTCATACAGATAGCGGTGTAGTTATTTCCATGTGTAAAGATATAGCTGTGTAGATATTTCCATGTATATGCAGATAGCAGTGTAGATATTTCCATTTTCATGCAGATAGCGGTGTAGCTATTTCCATGTTCATACAGATAGCGGTGTAGATATTTCCATGTTCATAGAGATAGCGGTGTAGATATTTCCATGTTCATACAGATAGCGGAGCTGATATTTCCATGTTTATACAGGTAGCGGTGTAGGTATTTCCATGTTTATACATATAGCGGTGTAGGTATTTCCATGTTTATGCAGATAGCGGTGTAGATATTTCCAAGTTTATACAGATAGCGGTGTAGATATCTCCATCTAAATACAGATGGCGGTGTAGATATTTGTATGTTTATACAGATGGCGGTGCAGATATTTCCATGTTCATACAGATGGCGGTGTAGATATTTCCGTGTTTATAGAGATAGCGGTGTAGTTATTTCCATGTGTAAAGTGATAGCTTTGTAGATAATTCCATGTATATGCAGATAGCTGTGTAGATATTTCTATTTTCATGCAGATAGCGGTTTAGATATTTCCATGTTCGTACAGATAGCGGTGTAGATATTTCCATGTTCATACAGATAGCGTTGTAGATATTTCCATGTTTATACAGATAGCGGTGAAGATATATGCATGATCACACAGATAGCGGTGTAGATATTTCCATGTTCATACAGATAGCGGTGTAGATATTTCAATGTTCATACAGATAGCGGTTTAGATATTTCCTTCTTAATACAGATGGCGGTGTAGATATTTATATGTTCATACAGATGGTGGTGCAGATATTTCCATGTTCATACAGATGGCGGTGTAGATATTTCCATGTTTATAGATTTAGCGGTGTAGTTATTTCCATGTGTAAAGAGATAGCTGTGTAGATGTTTCCATGTATATGCAGATAGCTTTGTAGATATTTCCATTTTCATGCAGATAGCGGTTTAGATATTTCCATGTTCAAACAGATAGCGGTGTAGATATTTCCATGTTCATACAGATAGCAGTGTAGATATTTCCATGTTTATAGAGATAGCGGTGAAGATGTATGCATGTTTACACAGATAGCGGTGTAGATATTTCCATGTTCAAAGAGATAGCGGTGTAGATATTTCCATGTTCATCCAGATGGCTGTGTAGATATATCCATGTTCCTACACATGGCGGTGAAGATATTTCCATGTTCATACAGATAGCCGTGTAGTTATTTCCATGTGTAAAGGGATAGCTGTGTAGATATTTCCATGTATATGCAGATAGCTGTGTATGTATTTCCATTTTCATGCAGATAGCGGTATAGATATTTCCATGTTCAAACAGATAGCGGTGTAGATATTTCCATGTTCATAGAGATAGCGGTGTAGATACTTCCATGTTCATATAGATGGAGGGGCTGATATTTCCAAGTTCATACAGAGAGCGGTGCTGATATTTCCATGTTTATACAGATAGCGGTGTAGGTATTTCCATGTTTATACAGATAGCAGTGTAGATATTTCCATGTTCATACAGATAGCGGTGTAGATATTTATATGTTCATACAGATGGCGGTGCAGATATTTCCATGTTCATACAGATGGCCGTGTAGATATTTCCATGTTCATACAGATAGCGGTGTAGTTATTTCCATGTGTAAAGAGATAGCAGTGTAGATATTTCCATGTATATGCAGATAGCTGTGTAGATATTTCCATTTTCATGCAGATAGCTGTGTATGTATTTGCATCTTCAAACAGATAGCGGTGTAGATATTTCCATGTTCATACAGACAGCGGTGTAGATATTTCCGTGTTTATACAGATAGCGGTGAAGATGTATGCATGTTTACACAGATAGCGGTGTGGATATTTCCATGTTCATCCAGAGGGCTGTGTAGATATATCCATGTTCATACAGATAGCAGTGTAGATATTTCCATGTTCATACAGATAGCGGTGTAGATATTTACATGTTCATACAGATAGCGGTGTAGATATTTCCATGTTCATACAGATAGCGGTGCTGATATTTCCATGTTTATACAGGTAGCGGTGTAGATATTTCCATGTTGATACAGATAGCAGTGTAGATATTTCCATGTTTATACAGATAGCGGTGTAGATATTTCCATGTTTATACAGATAGCGGTGTAGATATCTCCATCTTAATACAGATGGTGGTGTAGATATTTATACGTTCATACAGATGGCGGTGCAGATATTTCCATGTTCATACAGATGGCGGTGTGGATATTTCCATGTTCATACAGATAGCGGTGTAGTTATTTCCATGTGTAAAGATATAGCTGTGTAGATATTTCCATGTATATGCAGATAGCAGTGTAGATATTTCCATTTTCATGCAGATAGCGGTGTAGATATTTCCATGTTCAAACAGATAGCCGTGTAGATATTTCCATGTTCATACAGATAGCGGTGTAGATATTTCCATGTTCATACAGATAGCGGTGTAGATATTTCCATGTTTATACAGATAGCGGTGAAGATGTATGCATGTTTACACAGATAGCGGTGTAGATATTTCCATGTTCATACAGATAGTGGTGTAGATATTTCCATGTTCCTCCAGATGGTTGTGTAGATATATCCATGTTCATACAGATAGTGGTGTAGATATTTCCATGTTCATACAGATAGCGGTGCTGATATTTCCATGTTTATACAGGCAGCGGTGTAGCTATTTTCATGTTCCTACAGATAGCGGTGTAGATATTTCCATGTTCATACAGATTGCGGTGCTGATATTTCCATGTTAATACAGGCAGCGGTGTAGATATTTCCATGTTTATACAGATAGCGGTTTAGATATTTCCTTCTTAATACAGATGGCGGTGTATTTATATGTTCATACAGATGGCGGTGTAGATATTTCCATGTTTATACAGATAGCAGCGTAGATATCTCCATCTTAATACAGATGGCGGTGTATATATTTATATGTTCATACAGATGGCGGTGCAGATATTTCCATGTTCATACAGATGGCGGTGTAGTTATTTCCATGTTCATACAGATAGTGGTGTAGTTATTTCCATGTGTAAAGAGATAGCTGTGTAGATATTTAAATGTATATGCAGATAGCAGTGTAGATATTTCCATTTTCATGCAGATAGCGGTGTAGATATTTCCATGTCCAAACAGATAGCTGTGTAGGTATTTCCATGTTCATACAGATAGCGGTGTAGATATTTCCATGTTCATACCGATAGCGGTGCAGATATTTCCATGTTTATACAGATAGTGGTGAAGATGTATGCATGTTTACACAGATAGCGGTGTAGATATTTCCATGTTCATCCAGATGGCTGTGTAGATATATCCATGTTCATACAGATAGCGGTGTAGATATTTCCATGTTCATACAGATAGCGGTGTAGATATTTCCATGTTCATACAGATAGCGGTGTAGCTATTTCCATTTTCACACACATAACGGTGTAGCTATTTCCATGTTCCTACAGATAGCAGTGTAGATATTTCCATGTTCATACAGATAGCGGTGTAGATATTTCCATGTTTATACAGATAGCGGTGTAGATATCTCCATCTTAATACAGATGGTGGTGTAGATATTTATATGTTCATACAGATGGCGGTGCAGATATTTCCATGTTCATACAGATGGCGGTGTGGATATTTCCATGTTCGTACAGATAGCGGTGTAGTTATTTCCATGTGTAAAGATATAGCTGTGTAGATATTTCCATGTATATGCAGATAGCAGTGTAGATATTTCCATTTTCATGCAGATAGCGGTTTAGATATTTCCGTGTTCAAACAGATAGCCCTGTAGATATTTCCATGTTCATACAGATAGCGGTGTAGATATTTCCATGTTCATACAGATAGCGGTGTAGATATTTCCATGTTTATACAGATAGCGGTGAAGATGTATGCATGTTTACACAGATAGCGGTGTAGATATTTCCATGTTCATACAGATAGTGGTGTAGATATTTCCATGTTCCTCCAGATGGTTGTGTAGATATATCCATGTTCATACAGATAGTGGTGTAGATATTTCCATGTTCATACAGATAGCGGTGCTGATATTTCCATGTTTATACAGGCAGCGGTGTAGCTATTTTCATGTTCCTACAGATAGCGGTGTAGATATTTCCATGTTCATACAGATAGCGGTGCTGATATTTCCATGTTTATACAGGCAGCGGTGTAGATATTTCCATGTTTATACAGATAGCGGTTTAGATATTTCCTTCTTAATACAGATGGCGGTGTATTTATATGTTCATACAGATGGCGGTGTAGATATTTCCATGTTTATACAGATAGCAGTGTAGATATCTCCATCTTAATACAGATGGCGGTGTATATATTTATATGTTCATACAGATGGCGGTGCAGATATTTCCATGTTCATACAGATGGCGGTGTAGTTATTTCCATGTTCGTACAGATAGTGGTGTAGTTATTTCCATGTGTAAAGAGATAGCTGTGTAGATATTTAAATGTATCTGCAGATAGCAGTGTAGATATTTCCATTTTCATGCAGATAGCGGTGTAGACATTTCCATGTCCAAAAAGATAGCTGTGTAGGTATTTCCATGTTCATACAGATAGCGGTGTAGATATTTCCATGTTCATACCGATAGCGGTGCAGATATTTCCATGTTTATACAGATAGTGGTGAAGATGTATGCATGTTTACACAGATAGCGGTGTAGATATTTCCATGTTCATCCAGATGGCTGTGTAGATATATCCATGTTCATACAGATAGCGGTGTAGATATTTCCATGTTCATACAGATAGCGGTGTAGATATTTCCATGTTCATACAGGTAGCGGTGCTAATATTTCCATGTTTATACAGGTAGCGGTGTAGATATTTCCATGTTTATACAGATAGCAGTGTAGATATTTCCATGTTTATACAGATAGCGGTGTAGATATTTCCATGTTTATACAGATAGCGGTGTAGATATCTCCATCTTAATACAGATGGTGGTGTAGATATTTATATGTTCATACAGATGGCGGTGCAGATATTTCCATGTTCATACAGATAGCGGTGTGGATATTTCCATGTTCATACAGATAGCGGTGTAGTTATTTCTTTGTAAAGATATAGCTGTGTAGATATTTCCATGTATATGCAGATAGCAGTGTAGATATTTCCATTTTCATGCAGATAGCGGTGTAGCTATTTCCATGTTCATACAGATAGCGGTGTAGATATTTCCATGTTCATAGAGATAGCGGTGTAGATATTTCCATGTTCATACAGATAGCGGAGATGATATTTCCATGTTTATACAGGTAGCGTTGTAGGTATTTCCATGTTTATACAGATAGCGGTGTAGGTATTTCCATGTTTATGCAGATAGCGGTGTAGATATTTCCAAGTTTATACAGATAGCGGTGTAGATATCTCCATCTAAATACAGATTGCAGTGTAGATATTTATATGTTTATACAGATGGCGGTGCAGATATTTCCATGTTCATACAGATGGCGGTGTAGATATTTCCGTGTTTATAGAGATAGCGGTGTAGTTATTTCCATGTGTAAAGTGATAGCTTTGTAGATATTTCCATGTATATGCAGATAGCTGTGTAGATATTTCTATTTTCATGCAGATAGCGGTTTAGATATATCCATGTTCGTACAGATAGCGGTGTAGATATTTCCATGTTCATACAGATAGCGTTGTAGATATTTCCATGTTTATACAGATAGCGGTGAAGATATATGCATGTTCACACAGATAGCGGTGTAGATATTTCCATGTTCATACAGATAGCGGTGTAGATATTTCAATGTTCATACAGATAGCGGTTTAGATATTTCCTTCTTAATACAGATGGCGGTGTAGATATTTATATGTTCATACAGACGGTGGTGCAGATATTTCCATGTTCATACAGATGGCGGTGTAGATATTTCCATGTTTATAGATTTAGCGGTGTAGTTATTTCCATGTGTAAAGAGATAGCTGTGTAGATGTTTCCATGTATATGCAGAGAGCTTTGTAGATATTTCCATTTTCATGCAGATAGCGGTGTAGATATTTCCATGTTCAAACAGATAGCGGTGTAGATATTTCCATGTTCATACAGATAGCAGTGTAGATATTTCCATGTTTATAGAGATAGCGGTGAAGTTGTATGCATGTTTACACAGATAGCGGTGTAGATATTTCCATGTTCAAACAGATAGCGGTGTAGATATTTCCATGTTCATCCAGATGGCTGTGTAGATATATCCATGTTCCTACACATGGCGGTGAAGATATTTCCATGTTCATACAGATAGCCGTGTAGTTATTTCCATGTGTAAAGGGATAGCTGTGTAGATATTTCCATGTATATGCAGATAGCTGTGTATGTATTTCCATTTTCATGCAGATAGCGGTATAGATATTTCCATGTTCAAACAGATAGCGGTGTAGATATTTCCATGTTCATAGAGATAGTGGTGTAGATACTTCCATGTTCATATAGATGGAGGGGCTGATATTTCCAAGTTCATACAGAGAGCGGTGCTGATATTTCCATGTTTATACAGATAGCGGTGTAGGTATTTCCATGTTTGTACAGATAGCGGTGTAGAAATTTCCAAGTTTATACAGATAGCGGTGTAGATATCTCCATCATAATACAGAAGGCGTTGTAGATATTTATATGTTTATACAGGTGAAGGTGCAGATATTTCCATGTTCATACAGATGGCGGTGTAGATATTTCCATGTTTATAGAGATAGCGGTGTAGTTATTTCCATGTGTAAAGAGATAGCTTTGTAGATATTTCCATGTATATGCAGATATCTGTGTAGATATTTCTATTTTCATGCAGATAGCGGTTTAGATATTTCCATGTTCGTACAGATAGCGGTGTAGATATTTCCATGTTCATTCAGATAGCGGTGTAGATATCTCCATCTTAATACAGATGGCGGTGTAGATATATATATGTTCATACAGATGGTGGTGCAGATATTTCCATGTTCATACAGATGGCCGTGTAGATATTTCCATGTTCATACAGATAGCGGTGTAGTTATTTCCATGTGTAAAGAGATAGCTGTGTAGATATCTCCATGTATATGCAGATAGCTGTGTAAATATTTCCATTTTCATGCAGATAGCTGTGTATGTATTTGCATCTTCTAACAGATAGCGGTGTAGACATTTCCATGTTCATACAGACAGCGGTGTAGATATTTCCGTGTTTATACAGATAGCGGTGAAGATGTATGCATGTTTACACAGATAGCGGTGTGGATATTTCCATGTTCATCCAGAGGGCTGTGTAGATATATCCATGTTCATACAGATAGCGGTGTAGATATTTCCATATTCTTACAGATAGCGGTGTAGATATTTACATGTTCATACAGATAGCGGTGTAGATATTTCCATGTTCATACAGATAGCGGTGCTGATATTTCCATGTTTATACAGGTAGCGGTGTAGATATTTCCATGTTTATACAGATAGCAGTGTAGATATTTCCATGTTTATACAGATAGCGGTGTAGATATTTCCATGTTTATACAGATAGCGGTGTAGATATCTCCATCTTAATACAGATGGTCGTGTAGATATTTATATGTTCATTCAGATGGCGGTGCAGATATTTCCATGTTCATACAGATGGCGGTGTGGATATTTCCATGTTCATACAGATAGCGGTGTAGTTATTTCCATGTGTAAAGATATAGCTTTGTAGATATTTCCATGTATATGCAGATAGCAGTGTAGATATTTCCATTTTCATGCAGATAGCGGTGTAGATATTTCCATGTTCAAACAGATAGCCGTGTAGATATTTCCATGTTCATACAGATAGCGGTGTAGATATTTCCATGTTCATACAGATAGCGGTGTAGATATTTCCATGTTTATACAGATAGCGGTGAAGATGTATGCATGTTTACACAGATAGCGCTGTAGATATTTCCATGTTCATACAGATAGTGGTGTAGATATTTCCATGTTCCTCCAGATGGTTGTGTAGATGTATCCATGTTCATACAGATAGCGGTGTAGATATTTCCATGTTCATACAGATAACGGTGTAGATATTTCCATGTTCATACAGATAGCGGTGAAGATCTACGCATGTTTACACAGATAGCGGTGTAGATATTTCCATGTTCATCCAGATGGCTCTGTAGATATATCCATGTTCGTACAGATGGCGGTGAAGTTATTTCCCTGTTCATACAGATAGCGGTGTAGATATTTCCATGTTCATGCAGATATCGGTGTAGATATTTCCATGTTCATACAGATAGTGGTGTAGATATTTCCATGTTCATACAGATAGCGGTGTAGCTATTTCCATGTTTATACAGATAGCGGTGTAGATATCTCCATCTTAATACAGATGGCGGTGTAGATATTTATGTGTTCATACAGATGGCGGTGCAGATATTTCCATGTTCATACAGATAGCGGTGTAGTTATTTCCATGTGTAAAGAGATGGCTGTGTAGATATTTCCATGTATATGCAGATAGCAGTGTAGATATTTCCATTTTCATGCAGATAGCGGTGTAGATATTTCCATGTTCAAACAGATAGCGGTGTAGATATTTCCATGGTTATACAGATAGCGGTGAATGTGAATGCATGTTTACACAGATGGCGGTGAATATATTTCCATGTTCATACAGATAGCGGTGTAGATATTTCCTTGTTCATACAGATATCGGTGTAGATATTTCCATGTTCATACAGATGGCTGTGTAGATATATCCATGTTCATACAGATGGCGGTGAAGATATTTCCATGTTCATACAGATAGCGGTGTAGTTATATCCATGTTCATACATATAGCGGTGTAGATATTTCCATGTTCATACCGATAGCGGTGCTGATATTTCCATGTTTATACAGGTAGCGGTGTAGATATTTCCATGTTTATACAGATACCGGTGTAGATATTTCCATGTTTATACAGATAGTGGTGTAGATATTTCCATCTTTATACAGATAGCGGTGTAGATATCTCCTTCTTAATACAGATGGCGGTGTAGATATTTATATGTTCATATAGATGGTGGTGCAGATATTTCCATGTCCATACTGATGGCGGTGTAGATATTTCCATGTTTATAGAGATAGCGGTGTAGTTATTTCCATGTGTAAAGAGATAGCTGTGTAGATATTTCCATGTATATGCAGATAGCTGTGTAAATATTTCCACTTTCATGCAGACAGCGGTGTAGATATTTCCATGTTCAAACAGATAGCGGTGTAGATATTTCCATGTTCATACAGATAGCGGTGTAGATATTTCCATGTTCATACAGATAGCGGTGTAGATATTTCCATGTTCATACAGATAGCGGTGTAGATATTTCCATGTTCATATAGATATCGGTGCTGATATTTCCATGTTTCTACAGGTAGTGGTGTAGATATTTCCATGTATATACAGATAGCGGTGTAGATATTTCCATGTTTATACAGATAGCGGTGTAGATATTTCCATGTTTATACAGATAGCAGTGGAGATATCTCTATCTTAATACAGATGGAGGTGTAGATATTTATATTTTCATACAGATGGCGGTGCAGATATTTCCATGTTCATACAGATGGCGGTGTAGATATCTCCATGTTCATACAGATAACGGTGTATTTATTTCCATGTGTAAAGAGATAGCTGTGTAGATATTTAAATGTATATGCAGATAGCAGTGTAGATATTTCCATTTTCATGTAGATAGCGGTGTAGATATCTCCATCTTAATATAGATGGCGGTGTAGATATTTATATTTTCATACAGATGGCATTGCAGATATTTCCATGTTCATACAGATGGCGGTGTAGATATTTGTATCTTTATAGAGATAGCGCTGTAGTTATTTCCATGTGTAAAGAGATAGCTTTGTAGATATTTCCATGTATATGCAGATCGCTGTGTAGATATTTCCATTTTCATGCAGATAGCGGTGTAGACATTTCCATGTTCAAACAGATAGCGGTGTAGATATTTCCATTTTCATACAGATAGCAGTGTAGATATTTCCATGTTTATACAGATAGCGGTGAAGATGTATGCATGTTTACAAAGATAGCGGTGTAGATATTTCCATCTTCATACAGATAGCGGTGTAGATATTTCCAAGTTCATCCAGATGGCTGTGTAGATATATCCATGTTCATACATATGGCGGTGAAGATATTTCCATGTTCATACAGATAGCGGTGTAGATATTTCCATGTTCATACAGATAGCGGTGTAGATATTTCCATGTTCATACAGATGGCTGTGTAGATATATCCATGTTCATACAGATGGCGTTGAAGACATTTCCATGTTCATACAGATAGCGGTGTAGCTATTTCCATGTTCATACAGATAGCGGTGTAGATATTTCCATGTTCATACCGATAGCGGTGCTGATATTTCCATGTTTATACAGGTAGCGGTGTTGATATTTCCATGTTTATACAGATAGCGGTGTAGATATTTCCATGTTTATACAGATAGCGGTGTAAATATTTCCATGTTTGTACAGATAGCGGTGTAGATATCTCCTTCTTCATGCAGATGGCGGTGTAGATATTTATATGTTCATACAGATGGCGGTGTCGATATTTCCATGTTCATACAGATGGCGGTGTAGATATTTCCATGTTTATAGAGATAGCGGTGTACTTATTTCCATGTGTAAAGAGTTAGCTGTGTAGATATTTCCATGTATATGCAGATAGCTGTGTAGATATTTCCATTTCCATGCAGACAGCGGTGTAGATATTTCCATGTTCAAACAGATAGCGGTGTAGATATTTCCATGCTCATACAGATAGCGGTGTAGATATTTCCATGTTCATACAGATAGCGGTGTAGATATTTCCATGTTCATACAGATAGCGGTGAAGATATTTCCATGTTCATATAGATAGCGGTGCTGATATTTCCATGTTTATACAGGTAGCGGGGTAGATATTTCCATGTTTATACAGATAGCGGTGTAGATATTTCCATGTTTATACAGATAGCGGTGTAGTTATTTCCATGTTTATACAGATAGCAGAGGAGTTATCTCTATCTTAATACAGATGGCGGTGTAGATATTTATATTTTCATACAGATGGCGGTGCAGATATTTCCATGTTCATACAGATGGCGGTGTAGATATTTCCATGTTCATACAGGTAACGGTGTAGTTATTTCCATGTGTAAAGAGATAGCAGTGTACATATTTAAATGTATATGCAGATAGCAGTGTAGTTATTTCCATGTTTATAGAGATAGCAGAGTAGATATTTCCATGTTCATACAGATAGCGGTGTGGATATTTCCATGTACATACAGATAGCGGTGTAGATATTTCCATGTTTATAGAGATAGCGGTGAAGATCTATGCATGTTTACACAGATAGCGGTGTAGATATTTCCATGTTCATCCAGATGGCTGTGTAGATATATCCACGTTCATACAGATAGCGGTGTACATATTTCCATGTTCATACAGATAGCGGTGTAGATATTTCAATGTTCATCCAGATGGCTGTGTAGATATATCCATGTTCATACAGATAGTGGTGTAGATATTTCCATGTTCATAGAGATAGCGGTGCTGATATTTCCATGTTTATACAGGCAGCGGTGTAGCTATTTCAATGTTCCTACAGATAGCGGTGTAGATATTTCCGTGGTCATACAGATAGCGGTGCTGATATTTCCATGTTTATACAGGCAGCGGTGTAGATATTTCCATGTTTATACAGATAGCGGTTTAGATATTTCCTTCTTAATACAGATGGTGGTGTATTTATATGTTCATACAGATGGCGGTGTATATATTTCCATGTTTATACAGATAGCAGTGTAGATATCTCCATCTTAATACAGATGGCTGTGTAGATATTTATGTGTTCCTACAGATGGCGGTGCAGATATTTCCGTGTTCATACAGATGGCGGTGTAGATATTTCCATGTTCATACAGATGGCGGTTTATTTATTTCCATGTGTAAAGAGATAGCTGTGTAGATATTTAAATGTATATGCAGATAGCAGTGTAGACATTTCCATTTTCATACAGATAGCGGTGTAGATATTTCCATGTTCAAACAGATAGCGGTGTAGATATTTCCATGTTCATACAGATAGCTGTGTGTATATTTCCATGTTCATACAGATAGCGGTGTAGATATTCCCATGTTCATACAGATCGCGGTGTAGATTTTTCCATGTTCATATAGATGGATGTGTAGACATATCCCTGTTCATACAGATGGCGGTGAAGATATTTCCATGTTCATACAGATAGCGGTGTAGATATTTCCATGTTCATACAGATAGCGGTGTAGATATTTCCATGTTCATAAGGATGGCTGTGTAGATATACCCATGTTCATACAGATGGCGTTGAAGACATTTCCATGTTCATACAGATAGCGGTGTAGCTATTTCCATGTTCATACAGATAGCGGTGAAGATATTTCCATGTTCATACCGATAGCGGTGCTGATATTTCCATGTTTATACAGGTAGCGGTGTAGATATTTCCATGTTTATACAGATAGCGGTGTAGATATTTCCATGTTTATACAGATAGCGGTGTAAATATTTCCATGTTTATACAGATAGCGGTGTAGATATCTCCCTCTTCATGCAGATGACGTTGTAGATATTTATATGTTCATACAGACGGCGGTGCCGATATTTCCATGTTCATACAGATGGCGGTGTAGATATTTCCATGTTCATACAGATAGCGGTGTAGTTATTTCCATGTGTAAAGAGATAGCTGTGTAGATATTTCCATGTATATGCAGATAGCTGTGTAGGTATTTCCATTTCCATGCAGACAGCGGTGTAGATATTTCCATGTTCAAACAGATAGCGGTGTAGATATTTCCATGTTCATACAGATAGCGGTGTAGATATTTCCATGTTCATACAGATAGCGGTGTAGATATTTCCATGTTCATACAGATAGCGGTGAAGATATTTCCATGTCCATATAGATAGCGGTGCTGATATTTCCATGTTTATACAGGTAGCGGTGTAGATATTTCCATGTTTATACAGATAGCGGTGTAGATATTTCCATGTTTATACAGATAGCGGTGTAGATATTTCCATGTTTATACAGATAGCAGAGGAGTTATCTCTATCTTAATACAGATGGCGGTGTAGATATTTATATTTTCATACAGATGGCGGTGCAGATATTTCCATGTTCCTACAGATGGCGGTGTAGATATTTCCATGTTCATACAGGTAACGGTGTAGTTATTTCCATGTGTAAAGAGATAGCAGTGTACATATTTAAATGTATATGCAGATAGCAGTGTAGATATTTCCATTTTCATGCAGATAGTGGTGTAGATATTTCCATGTTCAAACAGATAGCGGTGTAGATATTTCCATGTTCATACAGATAGCGGTTTAGATATTTCCATGTTCATAAAGATAGCGGTGTAGATATTTCCATGTTCATCCAGATGGCTGTGTAGATATATCCATGTCATACAGATAGCGGTGTAGCTATTTCCATGTTCATACAGATAGCGGTGTAGATATTTCCATGTTCATTCAGATAGCGGTTCTGATATTTCCATGTTTATACAGGCAGCATTGTAGATATTTCCATGTTTATACAGATAGCGGTTTAAATATTTCCTTCTTAATACAGATGGCAGCGTAGATATTTATATGTTCATACAGATGGTGGTGTAGATATTTCCATGTTTTTACAGATAGCAGGGTAGATATCTCCATTTTGATACAGATGTCGGTGTAGATATTTATATGTTCATACAGAGGGCGGTGCAGATATTTCCATGTTCATACAGATAGCTGTGTAGTTATTTCCATGTGTAAAGTGATAGCTGTGTAGATATTTCCATGTATATGCAGATAGCTGTGTAGATATTTCCATTTTCATGCAGATAGCGGTTTAGATATTTCCATGTTCAAACACATAGCGGTGTAGATATTTCCAAGTTCATACAGATAGCGGTGTAGATATTTCCATGTTTATACAGATAGCCGTGGAGCTGTATGCATGTTTACACAGATAGCGGTGTAGATATTCCCATGTTCATACAGATCGCGGTGTAGATTTTTACATGTTCATCCAGATGTATGTGTAGACATATCCATGTTCATACAGATGGCGGTGAAGATATTTCCATGTTCATACAGATAGCGGTGTAGATATTTCCATGTTCATACAGATAGCGGTGTAGATATTTCCATGTTCATACAGATGGCTGTGTAGATATATCCATGTTCATACAGATAGCGGTGTAGATATTTCCATGTTCATACAGATAGTGGTTTAGCTATTTCCATGTTCATACAGATAACGGTGTAGCTATTTCCATGTTCATACAGATAGCAGTGTAGATATTTCCATGTTCATACAGATAGCGGTGCTGATATTTCCATGTTTTTACAGGCAGCGGTGTAGATATTTCCATGTTTATACAGATAGCGGTTTAGATATTTCCTTCTTAATACAGATGGCGGTGTAGATATTTATATGTTCATACAGTTGGCGGTGCAGATATTTCCATGTTCATACAGATGGCGGTGTAGATATTTCCATGTTTATAGATATAGCGGTGTAGTTATTTCCATGTGTAAAGAGATAGCTGTGTACATATTTCCATGTATATGCAGATAGCTTTGTAGATATTTCCATTTTCATGCAGATAGCGGTGTAGATATTTACATGTTCAAACAGATAGCGGTGTAGGTTTTTCCATGTTCATTCAGATAGCTTTGTAGATATTTCCATGTTCATACAGATTGCGGTGCTGATATTTCCATGTTTATACAGGTAGTGGTGTAGATATTTCCATGTTTATACAGATAGCGGTGTAGATATTTCCATGTTTATACAGATAGCGGTGTAGATATTTCCATGTTTAAACAGATAGCGGTGTAGATATCTCCATCTTAATACAGATGGCGGTTTAGATATTTATATGTTCATACAGATGGCGGTGCAGATATTTCCATGTTCATACAGATAGCGGTGTAGATATTTCCATGTTCATACAGATAGCGGTGTAGTTATTTCCATGTGTAAAGAGATAGCTGTGTAGATATTTAAATGTATATACAGATAGCAGTGTAGATATTTCCATTTTCATGCATATAGCGGTGTAGATATTTCCAAGTTTATACAGATAGCGGTGTATATATCTCCATCTTAATATAGATGGCGGTGTAGATATTTATATGTTCATACAGATGGCGGTGCAGATATTTCCATGTTCATACAGATGGCGGTGTAGATATTTGTATGTTTATAGAGATAGCGCTGTAGTTATTTCCATGTGTAAAGAGATAGCTTTATAGATATTTCCATGTATATGCAGATCGCTGTGTAGATATTTCCATTTTCATGCAGATAGCGGTGTAGATATTTCCATGTTCAAACAGATAGCGGTGTAGATATTTCCATGTTCATACAGATAGCGGTTTAGATATTTCCATGTTCATACAGATAGCGGTGTAGATATTTCCATGTTCATACAGATAGCGGTGTAGATATTTCCATGTTCATACAGATAGCGGTGCTGATATTTCCATGTTTATACAGGTAGCGGTGTAGAAATTTCCATGTTAATCCTGATAGCGGTGTAGATATTTCCATGTTTAAACAGATAGCGGTGTAGATATTTCCAGGTTTATACAGATAGCGGTGTAGATATCTCCATCTTAATACAGATGGCGGTGTAGATATTTATATGTTCATACAGATGGCGGTGTAGATATTTCCATGTTCATCCAGATGGCTCTGTAGATATATCCATGTTCACACAGATAGCGGTGAAGATATTTCCTTGTTCATACAGATAGCGGTGTAGATATTTCCATGTTCATACAGATAGCGGTGTAGATATTCCCATGTTCAAAGAGATAGCGGTGTAGATATTTCCATGTTCCTCCAGATGGCTGTGTAGATATATCCATGTTCATACAGATGGCGGTGTAGATATCTCCATGTTCATACAGATAGAGGGGCTGATATTTCCATGTTCATACAGAAAGCGGTGCTGATATTTCCATGTTTATTCAGATAGCGGTGTAGATATCTCCATCTTAACACAGATGGCAGTGTAGATATTTATAAGTTCATACAGATGGCGGTGCAGATATTTCCATGTTCATACAGATGGCGGTGTAGATATTTCCATGTTCATACAGATAGCGGTGTAGTTATTTCCATGTGTAAAGAGATAGCTGTGTAGATATTTTCATGTATATGCAGATAGCTGTGTAGATATATCCATTTTCATGCAGACAGCGGTGTAGATATTTCCATGTTCAAACAGATAGCGGTGTAGATATGTCCATGTTCGTACAGATAGCAGTGTAGGTATTTCCATGTTCATACAGATTGCGGTGTAGATATTTCCATGTTCATACAGTTGGCGGTGTAGATATTTCCATGTTCATACAGATTGCGGTGCTGATATTTCCATGTATATACAGATAGCGGTGAAGATCTATGCATGTTTGCACAGATAGCGGTGTAGATATTTCCATGTTCATCCAGATGGCTGTGTAGATATATCCATGTTCATACAGATAGCGGTGCAGCTATTTCCATGTTCATACAGACAGCGGTGTAGATATTTCCATGTTCATACAGATAGCGGTGTAGATATTCCACTGTTCATACAGATAGCGGTGCTGATATTTCCTTGTTTATACAGGCAGCGGTGTAGATATTTCCATGTTTATACTGATAGCAGTTTAGATATTTCCTTCTTAATACAGATGGCAGTGTAGATATTTATATGTTCATACAGATGGCGGTGTAGATATTTCCATGTTTATACAGATCGCAGTGTAGATATCTCCATCTTAATAGAGACGGCGGTGTAGATATTTATATGTTCTTACAGATGACGGTGCAGATATTTCCATGTTCATACAGATGGCGGTGTAGATATTTCTATTTTCATGAAGATAGCGGTGTAGATATTTCCATGTTCAAACAGATAGCGGTGTGGATATTTCCATGTTCATACAGATAGCGGTGTGGATATTTCCATGTTCATACAGATAGCGGTGTAGATATTTCCATGTTTATAGAGATAGCAGTGAAGTTCTATGCATGTTTACACAGATAGCGGTGTAGATATTTCCATGTTCATCCAGATGGCTGTGTAGATATATCCATGTTCATACAGATAGCGGTGTACATATTTCCATGTTCATACAGATAGCGGTGTAGATATTTCCATGTTCATCCAGATGGCTGTGTAGATATATCCATGTTCATACAGATAGCGGTGTAGATATTTCCATGTTCATACAGATAGTGGTTTAGCTATTTCCATGTTCATACAGATAACGGTGTAGCTATTTCAATGTTCATACAGATAGCAGTGTAGATATTTCCATGTTCATACAGAAAGCGGTGCAGATATTTCCATGTTAATACAGATAGCGGTGCTGATATTTCCATTTTTTTACAGGCAGCGGTGTAGATATTTCCAGGTTTATACAGATAGCGGTTTAGATATTTCCTTCTTAATACAGATGTCGGTGTAGATATTTATATGTTCATACAGTTGGTGGTGCAGATATTTCCATGTTCATACAGATGGCGGTGTAGATATTTCCAGGTTTATAGATATAGCTGTGTAGTTATTTCCATGTGTAAAGAGATAGCTGTGTAGATATTTCCATGTATATGCAGATAGCTTTGTAGATATTTCCATTTTCATGAAGATAGCGGTGTAGATATTTCCATCTTCAAACAGATAGCGGTGTAGATTTTTCCATGTTCATTCAGATAGCTTTGTAGATATTTCCATGTTCATACAGATAGCGGTGCTGATATTTCCATGTTTATACAGGTAGAGGTGTAGATATTTCCATGTTTATACAGATAGCGGTGTAGATATTTCCCTGTTTATACAGATAGCGGTGTAGATATTTCCATGTTTAAACAGATAGCGGTGTAGATATCTCCATCTTAATACAGATGGCGGTGTAGATATTTATATGTTCATACAGATGGCGGTGCAGATATTTCCATGTTCATACAGATAGCGGTGTAGATATTTCCATGTTCATACAGATAGCGGTGTAGTTATTTCCATGTGTAAAGAGATAGCTGTGTAGATATTTAAATGTATATACAGATAGCATTGTAGATATTTCCATTTTCATGCAGATAGCGGTGTAGATATTTACATGTTCAAAGAGATAGCGGTGTAGATATTTCCTTGTTCATACAGATAGCGGTGTAGATATTTCCATGTTCATACAGATAGCGGTGTAGATATTTCCATGTTTATACAGATAGCGGTGAAGATCTATGCATGTTTACTCACATAGCGGTGTAGATATTTCCATGTTCATCCAGATGGCGGTGTAGATATATCCATGTTCATACAGATAGCGGTGTAGCTATTTCCATGTTCATACAGATAGCGGTGTAGATATTTCCATGTTCATACAGATAGCGGTGTAGATATTTCCATGTTCATACAGATAGCGGTGCTGATATTTCCTTGTTTATACAGGCGGCGGTGTAGATATTTCTATGTTTATACAGATAGCGGTTTAGATATTTCCTTCTTAATACAGATGGCGGTGTAGATATTTATATGTTCATACAGATGGCGGTGCAGATATTTCCATGTTCATACAGAAGGCGGTGTAGATATTTCCATGTTCATACAGATAGTGATGTAGCTATTTCCATGTTCATACAGATAACAGTGTAGCTATTTCCAGGTTCATACAGATAGCAGTGTAGTTATTTCCATGTTCATACAGATAGCGGTGTAGATATTTCCATGTTCATACAGATAGCCGTGCTGATATTTCCATGTTTATCCAGGGAGCGGTGTAGATATTTCCATGTTCATACAGATTGCGGTGCTGATATTTCCATGTTTATACAGGTAGCGGTGTAGATATTTCCATGGTTATACAGATAGCGGTGTAGATATTTCCATGTTTATACTGATAGCGGTGTAGATATTTCCATGTTTATTCAGTTAGCAGTGTAGATATCTCCGTCTTAATACAGATGGCGGTGTACATATTTATATGTTCATACAGATGGTGGTGCAGATATTTCCATTTTCATACAGAAGGCGGTGTAGGTATTTCCATGTTCATACAGATAGCGGTGTAGTTATTTCCATGTGTAAAGAGATAGCTGTGTAGATATTTCCATGTATATGCAGATAGCTGTGTAGATATTTCGGTTTTCATGCAGATAGCGGTGTATATATTTCCATCTTCAAACAGATAGCGGTGTAGATATTTCCATGTTCATACAGATAGCGGTGTAGATATTTCCATGTTTATACAGATAGCGGTGAAGATGTATGCATGTTTACACAGATAGCGGTGTGGATATTTCCATGTTCATCCAGAGGGCTGTGTTGATATATCCATGTTCATACAGATAGCGGTGTAGATATTTCCTTGTTCATACTGATAGCGGTGTAGATATTTCCATGTTCATAAAGATAGCAGTGTAGATATTTCCATGTTCATACAGATAGCGGTGTAGATATTTCCATGTTCATACAGATAGCGGTGCTGATATTTCCATGTTTATACAGGTAGCGGTGTAGATATTTCCATGTTTATACAGATAGCGGTGTAGATATTTCCATGTTTATATAGATAGCGGTGTAGATATTTCCATGTTTATACAGATAGCGGTGTAGATATCTCCATCTTAATACAGATGGCGGTGTAGATACTTATATGTTCATTCAGATTGCGGTGCAGATATTTCCATGTTCATACAGATTGCGGTGCTTATATTTCCATGTTTATACAGGTAGCGGTGTAGATATTTCCATGTTTATTCAGTTAGCAGTGTAGATATCTCCGTCTTAATACAGATGGCGGTGTACATATTTATATGTTCATACAGATCGCGGTGCAGATATTTCCATGTTCATACAGAAGGCGGTGTAGATATTTCCATGTTCATACAGATAGCGGTGTAGTTATTTCCATGTGTAAAGAGATAGCTGTGTAGATATTTCCATGTATATGCAGATAGCTGTGTAGATATTTCGGTTTTCATGCAGATAGCGGTGTATATATTTCCATCTTCAAACAGATAGCGGTGTAGATATTTCCATGTTCATACAGATAGCGGTGTAGATATTTCCATGTTTATACAGATAGCGGTGAAGATGTATGCATGTTTACACAGATAGCGGTGTGGATATTTCCATGTTCATCCAGAGGGCTGTGTTGATATATCCATGTTCATACAGATAGCGGTGTAGATATTTCCTTGTTCATACTGCTAGCGGTGTAGATATTTCCATGTTCATAAAGATAGCAGTGTAGATATTTCCATGTTCATACAGATAGCGGTGTAGATATTTCCATGTTCATACAGATAGCGGTGCTGATATTTCCATGTTTATACAGGTAGCGGTGTAGATATTTCCATGTTTATACAGATAGCGGTGTAGATATTTCCATGTTTATATAGATAGCGGTGTAGATATTTCCATGTTTATACAGATAGCGGTGTAGATATCTCCATCTTAATACAGATGGCGGTGTAGATACTTATATGTTCATTCAGATTGCGGTGCAGATATTTCCATGTTCATACAGATTGCGGTGCTTATATTTCCATGTTTATACAGGTAGCGGTGTAGATATTTCCATGTTTATTCAGTTAGCAGTGTAGATATCTCCGTCTTAATACAGATGGCGGTGTACATATTTATATGTTCATACAGATCGCGGTGCAGATATTTCCATGTTCATACAGAAGGCGGTGTAGATATTTCCATGTTCATACAGATAGCGGTGTAGTTATTTCCATGTGTAAAGAGATAGCTGTGTAGATATTTCCATGTATATGCAGATAGCTGTGTAGATATTTCGGTTTTCATGCAGATAGCGGTGTATATATTTCCATCTTCAAACAGATAGCAGTGTAGATATTTCCATGTTCATACAGATAGCGGTGTAGATATTTCCATGTTTATACAGATAGCGGTGAAGATGTATGCATGTTTACACAGATAGCGGTGTGGATATTTCCATGTTCATCCAGAGGGCTGTGTTGATATATCCATGTTCATACAGATAGCGGTGTAGATATTTCCTTGTTCATACTGATAGCGGTGTAGATATTTCCATGTTCATAAAGATAGCGGTGTAGATATTTCCATGTTCATACAGATAGCGGTGTAGATATTTCCATGTTCATACAGATAGCGGTGCTGATATTTCCATGTTTATACAGGTAGCGGTGTAGATATTTCCATGTTTATACAGATAGCGGTGTAGATATTTCCATGTTTATACAGATAGCGGTGTAGATATTTCCATGTTTATACAGATAGCGGTGTAGATATCTCCATCTTAATACAGATGGCGGTGTAGATACTTATATGTTCATTCAGATGGCGGTGCAGATATTTCCATGTTCATACAGATGGCGGTGTGGATATTTCCATGTTCATACAGATAGCGGTGTAGTTATTTCCATGTGTAAAGAGATAGCGGTGTAGATATTTCCATGTTCATACAGATAACGGTGTAGATATTTCCATATTCATACAGATAGCGGTGTAGATATTTCCGTGTTTATACAGATAGCGGTGAAGATGTATGCATGTTTACACAGATAGCGGTGTAGATATTTCCATGTTCATCCAGAGGGCTGTGTAGATATATCCATGTTCATACAGATAGCGGTGTAGATATTTCCATGTTCATACAGATAGCGGTGTAGCTATTTCCGTGTTCATACAGATAGCGGTGTAGATATTTCCATGTTTATACTGATAGCGGTGAAGGTGTATTCATGTTTACACAGATAGCGTTGTAGATATTTCCATGTTCATACAGATAGTGGTGTAGATATTTCCATGTTCATCCAGATGGCTGTGTAGATACATCCATGTTCATACAGATAGTGGTGTAGATATTTCCATGTTCATACAGATAGCGGTGCTGATATTTCCATGTTTATACAGGCAGCGGTGTAGCTATTTCCATGTTCCTACAGATAGCGGTGTAGATATTTCCATGTTGATACAGATAGCGGTGCTGACATTTCCATTTTTATACAGGGAGCGGTGTAGATATTTCCATGTTTATACAGATAGCGGTTTAGATATTTCCTTCTTAATACAGATGGCGGCGTATTTATATGTTCATAGAGATGGCGGTGTAGATATTTCCATGTTTATACAGATAGCAGTGTAGATATCTCCATCTTAATACAGATGGCCGTGTAGATATTTATATGTTCATACAGATGGCGGTGCAGATATTTCCATGTTCATACAGATGGCGGTGTGGTTATTTCCATGTTCATACAGACAGTGGTGTAGTTATTTCCATGTGTAAAGAGATAGCTGTGTAGATATTTAAATGTATATGCAGATAGCAGTGTAGATATTTCCAATTTCATGCAGATAGCGGTGTAGATATTTCCATGTCCAAACAGATAGCGGTGTAGGTATTTCCATGTTCATACAGATAGCGGTGTAGATATTTCCATGTTCATACCGATAGCGGTGCAGATATTTCCATGTTTATACAGATAGTGGTGAAGATATATGCATGTTTACACAGATAGCGGTGTAGATATTTCCATGTTCATCCAGATGGCTGTGTAGATATATCCATGTTCATACAGATAGCGGTGTAGATATTTCCATGTTCATACAGATAGCGGTGTAGATATTTCCATGTTCAGACAGATGGCGGTGTAGATATTTCCATGTTCATACAGATAGCGGTGTAGTTATTTCCATGTGTAAAGAGATAGCTGTGTAGATATTTCCATGTATATGCAGATAGCTGTGTAGATATTTCCGTTTTCAAGCAGATAGCGGTGTATATATTTCCATCTTCAAACAGATAGCGGTGAAGATATTTCCATGTTCATACAGATAGCGCTGTAGGTATTTCCATGTTTATACAGATAGCGGTGTAGATATTTCCATGTTCAGACAGATGGCGGTGTAGATATTTCCATGTTCATACAGATAGCGGTGTAGTTATTTCCATGTGTAAAGAGATAGCTGTGTAGATATTTCCATGTATATGCAGATAGCTGTGTAGATATTTCCGTTTTCAAGCAGATAGCGGTGTATATATTTCCATCTTCAAACAGATAGCGGTGAAGATATTTCCATGTTCATACAGATAGCGGTGTAGGTATTTCCATGTTTATACAGATAGCGGTGAAGATGTATGCATGTTTACACAGATAGCGGTGTGGATATTTCCATGTTCATCCAGAGGGCTGTGTAGATATATCCATGTTCATACAGATAGCGGTGTAGATATTTCCTTGTCCATACTGATAGTGGTGTAGATATTTCCATGTTCATACAGATAGCGGTGTAGATATTTCCATGTTCATACAGATATCGGTGTTGATATTTCCATGTTCATCCAGATGGCTGTGTAAATATATCCATGGTCATACAGATAGTGTTGTAGATATTTCCATGTTCATAGAGATAGCGGTGCTGGTATTTCCATGTTTATACAGGCAGCGGTGTAGCTATTTCCATGTTCCTACAGATAGTGGTGTAGATATTTCCATGTTCATACAGATAGCGGTGCTGATATTTCCATGTTTATACAGGCAGCGGTGTAGATATTTCCATGTTTATACAGATAGCGGTTTAGATATTTCCTTCTTAATACAGATGGTGGTGTATTTATATGTTCATACAGATGGCGGTGTATATATTTCCATGTTTATACAGATAGCAGTGTAGATATCTCCATCTTAATACAGATGGCGGTGTAGATATTTATATGTTCATACAGATGGCGGTGCAGATACTTCCATGTTCATACAGATGGCGGTGTAGTTATTTCCATGTATATACAGATAGTGGTGTAGTTATTTCCATGTGTAAAGAGATAGCTGTGTAGATATTTAAATGTATATGCAGATAGCAGTGTAGATATTTCCAATTTCATGCAGATAGCGGTGTAGATATTTCCATGTCCAAACAGATAGCGGTGTAGGTATTTCCATGTTCATACATATAGCGGTGTAGATATTTCCATGTTCATAGTGATAGCGGTGCAGATATTTCCATGTTTATACAGATAGTGGTGAAGATGTTAGCATGTTTACACAGATAGCGGTGTAGATATTTCCATGTTCATCCAGATGGCTGTGTAGATATATCCATGTTCATACAGATAGCGGTGTAGATATTTCCATGTTCATACAGATAGCGGTGTAGATATTTCCATGTTCAAACAGATGGCTGTGTAGGTATATCCATGTTCATACAAATAGCGGTGTAGATATTTCCATGTTCATACAGATAGCGGTGTAGCTATTTCCATTTTCATAGAGATAACGGTGTAGCTATTTCCATGTTCATACAGATAGCAGTGTAGATATTTGCATGTTCATACAGATAGCGGTGTAGATATTTCATTTTCATACAGAGAGCGATGCTGATATTTCCATGTTTATACAGGCAGCGGTGTAGATATTTCCTTGTTTATACAGATAGCGGTTTAGATATTTCCTTCTTAATACAGATGGCGGTGTAGATATTTATATGTTCATACAGATGGCGGTGCAGATATTTCCATGTTCATGCAGATGGTGGTGTAGGTATTTCCATGTTTACAGATATAGCGGTGTAGTTATTTCCATGTGTAAAGAGATAGCTGTGTAGATATTTCCATGTATATGCAGATAGCTTTGTAGATATTTCCATTTTCATGCAGATAGCGGTGTAGATATTTACATGTTCAAACAGATAGCGGTGTAGATATTTCCATGTTCATTCAAATAGCTTTGTATATATTTCCATGTTCATACAGATAGCGGTGTAGATATTTCCATGTTCATACAGATAGCGGTGTAGATATTTCCAGGTTCATACAGATAGTGGTGCTGATATTTCCATGTTTATACAGGTAGCGGTGTAGATATTTCCATGTTTATACAGATAGCGGAGTAGATATTTCCATGTTTATACAGATAGCGGTGTAGATATGTCCATGTTTATTCAGATAGCGGTGTAGATATCTCCATCTTAATACAGATGGCGGTGTAGGTATTTATATGTTCATACAGATGGCGGTGCAGATATTTCGATATTCATATAGATTCCGGTGTAGATATTTCCATGTTAATACAGATAGCGGTGTAGTTATTTCCATGTGTAAAAAGATAGCTGTGTACACATTTCCATCTATATGCAGATAGCTGTGTAGATATTTCCATTTTCATGCAGATAGCTGTGTATATATTTCCATCTTCAAACAGATAACGGTGTAGATATTTCCATGTTCATACAGATAGCGGTGTAGATATTTCCATGTTTATACAGATAGCTGTGAAGATGTATGCATGTTTACACAGATAGCGGTGTAGATATTTCCATGTTCATACCGATAGCGGTGCAGATATTTCCATGTTTATACAGATAGTGGTGAAGATGTATGCATGTTTACACAGATAGCGGTGTAGATATTTCCATGTTCATCCAGATGGCTGTGTAGATATATCCATGTTCATACAGATAGCGGTGTAGATATTTCCATTTTCATACAAATAGCGGTGTAGATATTTCCATGTTCAGACAGATGGCTGTGTAGATATATCCATGTTCATACAAATAGCGGTGTAGATATTTCCATGTTCATACAGATAGCGGTGTAGATATTTCCATGTTCAGACAGATGGCGGTGTAGATATTTCCATGTTCATACAGATAGCGGTGTAGTTATTTCCATGTGTAAAGAGATAGCTGTGTAGATATTTCCATGTATATGCAGATAGCTGTGTAGATATTTCCGTTTTCAAGCAGATAGAGGTGTATATATTTCCATCTTCAAACAGATAGCGGTGAAGATATTTCCATGTTCATACAGATAGCGGTGTAGGTATTTCCATGTTTATACAGATAGCGGTGAAGATATATGCATATTTACACTGATAGCGGTGTGGATATTTCCATGTTCATCCAGAGGGCTGTGTAGATATATCCATGTTCATACAGATAGCGGTGTAGATATTTCCTTGTTCATACTCATAGCGGTGTAGATATTTCCATGTTCATACAGATAGCGGTGTAGATATTTCCATGTTCATACAGATATCGGTGTAGATATTTCCATGTTCATACAGAAAGCGGTGCTGATATTTCCATGTTTATACAGGTAGCAGTGTAGATATTTCCATGTTTATACAGATAGCGGTGTAGATATTTCCATGTTTCTACAGATAGCGGTGTAGATATTTCCATGTTTATACAGCTAGCGGTGTAGATATCTCCATCTTAATACAGATGGCGGTGTAGATATTTATATGTTCATACAGATGGCGGTGCAGATATTTCCATGTTCATACAGATGGCGGTGTGGATATTTCCATGTTCATACAGATAGCGGTGTAGTTATTTCCATGTGTAAAGAGATAGCTGTGTAGATATTTCCATGTATATGCTGATAGCAGTGTAGATATTTCCATTTTCATGCAGATAGCAGTGTAGATATTTCCATGTTCAAACAGATAGCGGTGTAGATATTTCCGTGTTCATACAGATAGCGGTGTAGATATTTCCATGTTCATACAGATAGCGGTGTAGATATTTCCATGTTTATACAGATAGCTGTGAAGATGTATGCATGTTTACACAGATAGC
Source organism: Gorilla gorilla gorilla (assembly GCF_029281585.2). Lineage (NCBI taxonomy): Eukaryota > Metazoa > Chordata > Mammalia > Primates > Hominidae > Gorilla > Gorilla gorilla. The sequence continues at coordinate 12,146,538 of NC_073234.2, read as the reverse complement.
GGTGTAGATATTTCCATGTTCATCCAGATGGCTGTGTAGATATATCCATGTTCATTCAGAGAGCAGTGTAGATGTTTCCATGTTCATAAAGATAGCGGTGTAGCTATTTCCATGTTCATACAGATAGCGGTGTAGATATTTCCATGTTTATACAGATAGCGGTGAAGATGTATGCATGTTTACACAGATAGCGGTGTAGATATTTCCATGTTCATAGAGATAGTGGTGTAGATATTTCCATGTTGATCCAGATGGCTGTGTAAATATATCCATGTTCATACAGATAGTGGTGTAGATATTTCCATGTTCATAGAGATAGCGGTGCTGATATTTCCATGTTTATACAGGCAGCGGTGTAGCTATTTCCATGTTCCTACAGATAGCGGTGTAGATATTTCCGTGTTCATACAGATAGCGGTGCTGATATTTCCATGTTTATACAGGCAGCGGTGTAGATATTTCCATGTTTATACAGATAGCGGTTTAGATATTTCCTTCTTAATACAGATGGTGGTGTATTTATATGTTCATACAGATGGCGGTGTATATATTTCCATGTTTATACAGATAGCAGTGTAGATACCTCCATCTTAATACAGATGGCGGTGTAGATATTTATATGTTCATACAGATGGCGGTGCAGATACTTCCATGTTCATACAGATGGCGATGTAGTTATTTCCATGTATATACAGATAGTGGTGTAGTTATTTCCATGTGTAAAGAGAAAGCTGTGTAGATATTTAAATGTATATGCAGATAGCAGTGTAGATATTTCCAATTTCATGCAGATAGCGGTGTAGATATTTCCATGTCCAAACAGATAGCGGTGTAGGTATTTCCATGTTCATACAGATAGCGGTGTAGATATTTCCATGTTCATACCGATAGCGGTGCAGATATTTCCATGTTTATACAGATAGCGGTGTAGATATTTCCATGTTCATACAGATAGCGTTGTAGTTATTTCCATGTGTAAAGAGATAGCTGTGTAGATATTTCCATGTATATGCAGATAGCAGTGTAGATATTTCCATTTTCATGCAGATAGCGGTGTAGATATTTCCATGTTCAAACATATAGCGGTGTAGATATTTCCATGTTCATACAGATAGCGGTGCAGATATTTCCATGTTCATTCAGATAGCGGTGTAGATATTTCCATGTTTATACAGATAGCGGTGAAGATGTATGCATGTTTACACAGATAGCGGTGTAGATATTTCCATATTCATCCAGATGGCTGTGTAGATATATCCATGTTCATACAGATAGCGGTGTAGATATTTCCATGTTCATACAGATAGCAGTGTAGCTATTTCCATGTTCATACAGATAGCGGTGTAGATATTTCCATGTTTATACAGATAGCGGTGAAGGTGTATGCATGTTTACACAGATAGCGGTGTAGATATTTCCATGTTCATACAGATAGCGGTGTAGATATATCCATGTTCATCCAGATGGCTGTGTAGATATATCCATGTTCATACAGATAGCGGTGTAGTTATTTCCATGTTCATACAGATAGCGGTGTAGCTATTTCCATGTTCATACGGATATCGGTGTAGCTATTTCCATGGTCATACAGATAGCGGTGTAGATATTTCCATGTTCGTACAGATAGCGGTGTAGATATTTCCATGTTCCTACAGATAGCTGTGCTGATATTTCCATGTTTATACAGGTAGCGGTGTAGAAATTTCCATGTTTATCCAGATAGCGGTGTAGATATTTCCATGTTTATACAGATAGCGGTGTAGATATTTCCAGGTTTATACAGATAGCGGTGTAGAAATCTCCATCTTAATGCAGATGGCAGTGTAGATATTTATATGTTCATACAGATGGCGGTGTAGATATTTCCATGTTCATCCAGATGGCACTGTAGATATATCCATGTTCGTATAGATGGCGGTGAAGATATTTCCTTGTTCATACAGATAGCGGTGTAGATATTTCCATGTTCATACAGATAGCGGTGTAGATATATCCATGTTCATACAGATAGCGGTGTAGATATTTCCATGTTCATACAGATAGCGGTGTAGATATTTCCAAGTTCCTCCAGATGGCTGTGTAGATATATCCATGTTCATACAGATGGCGGTGTAGATATCTCCATGTTCATACAGATAGAGGGGCTGATATTTCCATTTTCATACAGATAGCGGTGCTGATATTCCCATGTTTATACAGATAGCGGTGTAGATATTTCCATGTTTATTCAGATTGCGGTGTAGATATCTCCATCTTAATACAGATGGCAGTGTAGATATTTATATGTTGATACAGATGGCGGTGCAGATATTTCCATTTTCATACAGATGGCGGTTTAGATATTTCCATGTTCATACACATAGCGGTGTAGTTATTTCCATGTGTAAAGAGATAGCTGTGTAGGTATTTCTATGTATATGCAGATAGCTGTGTAGATATTTCCATTTTCATGCAGATTGCGGTGTAGATATTTCCATGTTCAAACAGATAGCGGTGTAGATATTTCCATGTTCATACAGATAGCGGTGCTGATATTTCCATGTTTATACAGGGAGCGGTGTAGATATTTCCATGTTTATACAGATAGCGGTGTAGATATTTCCATGTTTATACAGATAGCGGTGAAGATGTATGCATGTTTACACAGATATCGGTGTAGATATTTCCATGTTCATACAGATAGCTGTGTAGATATTTCCATGTTCATACAGATAGCAGTGCTGATATTTCCATGTTTATACAGGGAGCGGTGTAGATATTTCCATGTTTATACAGATAGCGGTGTAGATATTTCCATGTTTAAACAGATAGCGGTGTAGATATTTCCATGTTTATACAGATAGCGGTGAAGATATTTCCATGTTTATACAGATAGTGGTGTAGATATCTCCTTCTTAATACAGATGGCGGTGTAGGTATTTATATGTTCATACAGATGGCGGTGCGGATATTTCCATGTTCATACAGATGGCGGTGTAGATATTTCCATGTTCATACAGATAGCGGTGTAGATATTTCCATGTTCATACAGATAGCGGTGCTGATATTTCCATGTTTAAACAGGTAGCGGTGTAGATATTTCCATGATTATACAGATAGCGGTGTAGATATTTCCTTGTTTATACAGATAGCGGTGTAGATATTTCCATGTTTATACAGATAGCGGTGTAGATATCTCCATCTTTATACAGATGGCGGTGTAGATATTTATATGTAAATACAGATGTCAGTGCAGATATTTCCATGTTCATACCGATGGCGGTGTAGATATTTCCATGTTCATACAGATAGCGTTGTAGTTATTTCCATGTGTAAAGAGATAGCTGTGTAGATATTTCCATGTATATGCAGATAGCAGTGTAGATATTTCCATTTTCATGCAGATAGCGGTGTAGATATTTCCATGTTCAAACATATAGCGGTTTAGATATTTCCGTGTTCATACAGATAGCGGTGCAGATATTTCCATGTTCATTCAGATAGCGGTGTAGATATTTCCATGTTTATACAGATAGCGGTGAAGATGTATGCATGTTTACACAGATAGCGGTGTAGATATTTCCATGTTCATCCAGATGGCTGTGTAGATATATCCATGTTCATACAGATAGCGGTGTAGATATTTCCATGTTCATACAGATAGCGGTGTAGCTATTTCCATGTTCATACAGATAGCGGTGTAGATATTTCCATGTTTATACAGATAGCGGTGAAGATGTATGCATGTTTACACAGATAGCGGTGTAGATATTTCCATGTTCATACAGATAGCGGTGTAGATATATCCATGTTCATCCAGATGGCTGTGTAGATATATCCATGTTCATACAGATAGCGGTGTAGTTATTTCCATGTTCATACAGATAGTGGTGTAGCTATTTCCATGTTCATACAGATAGTGGTGTAGCTATTTCCATGTTCATACAGATAGCGGTGCTGATATTTCCATGTTTACACAGGTTGCGGTGTAGATATTTCCATGTTTATACAGATAGCGGTGTACATATTTCCATGTTTATACAGATAGCGCTGTAGATATTTCCATGTTTATACAGATATCGGGGTAGATATTTCCATCTTAATACAGATGGCCGTGTAGATATGTATATGTTCATACAGATGTCGGTGCAGCTATTTCCATGTTCATACAGATGGCGGTGTAGATATTTCCATGTTCATACAGATAGCCTTGTAGACATTTCCATGTTTATACAGATAGCGGTGAAGATGTATGCATGTTTACACAGATAGCTGTGTAGATATTTCCATGTTCATACAGATAGCGGTGTAGATATTTCAATGTTCATACAGATAGCGGTTTAGATATTTCCTTCTTAATACAGAAGGCGGTGTAGATATTTATATGTTCATACAGATGGCGGTGCAGATATTTCCATGTTCATACAGATAGCGGTGTAGTTATTTCCATGTGTTAAGAGATAGCTCTGTAGATATTTCCATGTATATGCAGATAGTTGTGTAGATATTTCCATTTTCATGCAGACAGCGGTGTAGATATTTCCATGTTCAAACAGATAGCGGTGTAGATATTTCCATTTTCATACAGATAGCGGTGTAGATATTTCCATGTTTATACAGATTGCGGTGAAGATGTATGCATATTTACACAGATAGCCGTGTAGATATTTCCATGTTCATACAGATAGCGGTGTAGATATTTCCATGTTCATCCAGATGGCTGTGTAGATATATCCATGTTCATACAGATTGCGGTGTAGATATTTCCATGTGCATACAGGTAGCGGTGTAGATATTTCCATGTTCATACAGATAGCGGTGTAGCTATTTCCATGTTAATACAGATAGCGGTGTAGAAATTTCCATGTTCATAGAGATAGCAGTGTAGATATTTCCAAGTTTATACAGTTAGCGGTGTAGTTATCTCCATCTTAAGATAGATGGCGGTGTAGATATTTATATGTTCATACAGATGGCGGTGCAGATATTTCCATGTTCATACAGATGGCGGTGTAGCTATTTCCATGTTTATAGAGATAGCGCTGTACTTATTTCCACGTGTAAAGTGATAGCTTTTTAGATATTTCCATGTATATGCAGATCGCTGTGTAGATATATCCAGTTTCATGCAGATAGCGGTGTAGATATTTCCATGTTCAAACAGATAGCAGTGTAGATATTTCCATGTTCATAAAGATAGCAGTGTAGATATTTCCATGTTTATACAGATAGCGGTGAAGATGTATGCATGTTTTCACAGATAGCGGTGTAGATATTTCCATGTTCATACAGATAGCGGTGTAGATATTTCCATGTTCATCCAGATGGCTGTGTAGATATATCCATGTTCATACAGATGACGGTGAAGATATTTCCATGTTCATACAGATAGCGGTGCAGTTATTTCCATGTGTAAAGAGATAGCTGTGTAGATATTTCCATGTATATGCAGATAGCTGTGTATATATTTCCATTTTCATGCAGATAGCGGCTTAGATATTTCCATGTTCAAACAGATAGCGGTGTAGATATTTCCATGTTCATAGAGATAGCGGTGTAGATACTTCCATGTTCATACAGATAGATGAGCTGATATTTCCATGTTCATACAGACAGCGGTGCTGATATTTCCATTTTTATTCAGAGAGCGGTGTAGATATTTCCATGTTTATACAGATAGTGGTTTAGATATTTCCATGTTTATACAGATAGCAGTGTAGATATCTCCATCTTAATACAGATGGCGGTGTTGATATTTATCTGTTCATACAGATGGCGGTGCAGACATTTCCATGTTCTTACAGACAGCGGTGTAGTTATTTCCATGTGTAAAGAGATAGATGTGTAGATATTTCCATGTATATGCAGATAGCTGTGTAGATATTTCCATTTTCATGCTGATAGCGGTTTAGATATTTCCATGTTCAAACAGATAGCGGTGTAGATATTTCCAAGTTCATACAGATAGCGGTGTTGATATTTCCATACTTATACAGATTGTGGTGAAGATGTATGCATGTTTACACTGATAGCGGTGTAGATATTTCCATGTTCATACAGATAGGGGTGTAGATATTTCCATGTTCCTACAGATAGCGGTGTAGGTATTTCCATGTTTATACAGATATCGGTGTGGATATCTCCATCTTAATACAGATGGCGGTGTAGATATTTATATGTTTATACAGATGGCGGTGCAGATATTTCCATGTTCATACAGATAGCACTGTAGATATTTCCATGTTTATACAGATAACGGTGAAGATGTATGCATGTTTACACAGATAGCGGTGTAGATATTTCCATGTTCATACAGATAGCGGTGTAGATATTTCCATGTTCATCCAGATGGCTGTGTAGATATATCCATGTTCTTACAGATGGCGGTGAAGATATTTCCATGTTCATACAGATAGCGGTATAGTTATTTCCATGTGTAAAGAGATAGCTGTGTAGATATTTCCATGTATATGCAGATAGCTGTGTATATATTTCCATTTTCATGCAGATAGCGGTTCAGATATTTCCATGTTCAAACAGATAGCGGTGTAGATATTTCCATGTTCATCCAGATGGCTGTGTAGATATATCCATGTTCATACAGATAGCGGTGTAGATATTTCCATGTTCATTCAGATAGTGGTGTAGATATTTCCATGTTCATACAGATAGCGGTGTAGCTATTTCCATGTTCATACAGATAGCAGTGTAGATATTTCCGTGTTTATAGAGATAGCGGTGTAGTTATTTCCATGTTTATACAGATAGCGGTGTAGATATTTCCGTGTTTATACAGATAGCGGTGTAGGTATTTCCATGTGTAAAGAGATAGCTTTGTAGATATTTCCATGTATATGCAGATAGCTGTGTAGATATTTCTATTTTCATGCAGATAGCTGTTTAGATATTTCCATGTTCATACAGATAGTGGTGCAGATATTTCCATGTTCATACAGATAGCGGTGTAGCTATTTCCATGTTCATACAGATAGCAGTGTAGCTATTTCCATGTTCATAGAGATAGCGGTGTAGATATTTCCATGTTCATACAGATAGCGGTGCTGATATTTCCATGTTTATACAGGTAGCGGTGTAGATATTTCCATGTTTATACAGATAGCGGTGTAGGTATTTCCATGTTTATACAGATAGCGGTGTAGATATTTCCAAGTTTATACAGATAGCGGTGTAGATATTACCAACTTAATACAGATGGCGGTGTAGATATTTATATGTTTATACAGATGGCGGTGCAGATATTTCCATGTTCATACATATGGCGGTGTAGATATTTCCGTGTTTATAGAGATAGCGGTGTAGGTATTTCCATGTGTAAAGAGATAGCTTTGTAGATATTTCCATGTATATGCAGATAGCTGTGTAGATATTTGTATTTTCATGTAGATAGAGGTTTAGATATTTCCATGTTCGTACAGATAGCGGTGTAGATATTTCCATGTTCATACAGATAGCGTTGTAGATATTTAAATCTTTATACAGATAGCGGTGAAGATGTATGCATGTTTACACAGATAACGGTGTAGATATTTCCATGATTATACAGATAGCGGTGTAGATATTTCCTTGTTTATACAGATAGCGGTGTAGATATTTCCATGTTTATACAGATAGCGGTGTAGATATCTCCATCTTTATACAGATGGCGGTGTAGATATGTATATGTTCATAGAGATGTCGGTGCAGCTATTTCCATGTTCATACAAATGGCGGTGTAGATATTTCTATGTTCATACAGATAGCCTTGTAGACGTTTCCATGTTTATACAGATAGCGGTGAAGATGTGTGCATGTTTACACAGATAGCGTTGTAGATATTTCCATGTTCATACAGATAGCGGTGAAGGTATTTCCATGTTCATAGAGATAGCGGTGCTGATATTTCCATGTTTATACAGGTAGCGGTGTAGATATTTCCAAGTTTATACAGATAGCGGTGTAGGTATTTCCATGTTTATACAGATAGCGGTGTAGATATTTCCAAGTTTATACAGATAGCGGTGTAGATATCTCCAACTTAATACAGATGGCGGTGTAGATATTTATATGTTTATACAGATGGCGGTGCAGATATTTCCATGTTCATACAGATGGCGGTGTAGATATTTCCGTGTTTATAGAGATAGCGGTGTAGGTATTTCCATGTGTAAAGAGATAGCTTTGTAGATATTTCCATGTATATGCAGATAGCTGTGTAGATATTTGTATTTTCATGTAGATAGCGGTTTAGATATTTCCATGTTCGTACAGATAGCGGTGTAGGTATTTCCATGTTCATACAGATAGCGTTGTAGATATTTAAATGTTTATACAGATAGCGGTGAAGATGTATGCATGTTTACACAGATATCGGTGTAGATATTTCCATGTTCATACAGATAGCTGTGTAGATATTTCCATGTTCATACAGATAGCAGTGCTGATATTTCCATGTTTATACAGGGAGCGGTGTAGATATTTCCATGTTTATACAGATAGCGGTGTAGATATTTCCATGTTTATACAGATAGCGGTGTAGATATTTCCATGTTTATACAGATAGCGGTGTAGATATCTCCTTCTTAATACAGATGGCGGTGTAGATATTTATATGTTCATACAGATGGCGGTGCGGATATTTCCATGTTCATACAGATGGCTCTGTAGATATATCCATGTTCATACAGATAGCGGTGAAGATATTTCCATTTTCAAACAGATAGCGGTGTAGATATTTCCATGTTCATACAGATAGCGGTGTAGATATTCCCATGTTCATACAGATAGCGGTGTAGATATTTCCATGTTCTTCCAGATGGCTGTGTAGATATATCCATGTTCATACAGATGGCGGTGTAGATATCTCCATGTTCGTACAGATAGAGGGGCTGATATTTCCATGTTCATACAGATAGCAGTGCTGATACTTCCATGTTTATACAGATAGCGGTGTAGATTTTTCCATGTTTATTCAGATAGCGGTGTAGATATCTCCATCTTAATACAGATGGCAGTGTAGATATTTATATGTTCATACAGATGGCGGTGCAGATATTTCCATGTTCATACAGATGGCGGTGTAGATATTTCCATGTTCATACAGATAGCGGTGTAGTTATTTCCATGTGTAAAGAGATAGCTGTGTAGATATTTCCATGTATATGCAGATAGCTGTGTAGGTATTTCCATTTTCATGCAGATAGCTGTGTAGATATTTCCATTTTCATGCAGATAGCGGTGTATATATTTCCATCTTCAAACAGATAGCGGTGTAGATATTTCCATGTTCATACAGATAGCGGTGTAGATATTTCCATGTTTATACAGATAGCGGTGAAGATGTATGCATGTTTACAGAGATAGCGGTGTGGATATTTCCATGTTCATCCAGAGGGTTGTGTCGGTATATCCATGTTCATCCAGATGGCTGTGTAGATATATCCATGTTCATACAGATGGCGGTGAAGTTATTTCCATGTTCATACAGATAGCGGTGTAGATATCTCCATGTTCATACAGATAGCGGTGTAGATATTTCCATGTTTATAGTGATAGCGGTGTAGTTATTTCCATGGGTAAAGAGATAGCTTTGTAGATGTTTCCATGTATATGCAGATAACTGTGTAGATATTTCTATTTTCATGCAGATAGCGGTTTAGATATTTCCATGTTCGTACAGGTAGCGGTGTAGATATTTCCATGTTCATACAGATAGCGTTGTAGATATTTCCATGTTTATACAGATAGCGGTGAAGATGTATGCATGTTTACACAGATAGCGGTGTAGATAATTCCATGTTCATTCAGATAGCGGTGTAGATATTTCAATGTTCATACAGATAGCGGTTTAGATATTTCCTTCTTAATACAGATGGCGGTGTAGATATTTATATGTACTTACAGATGGTGGTGCAGATATTTCCATGTTCATACAGATTGCGGTATAGTTATTTCCATGTGTAAAGAGATAGCTGTGTAGATATTTCCATTTATATGCAGATAGCTGTGTAGATATTTCTATTTTCATGCAGATAGCGGTTTAGATATTTCCATGTTCGTACAGATAGCGGTGTAGATATTTCCATGTTCATACAGATAGCGTTGTAGATATTTTCATGTTTATACAGATAGCGGTGAAGATGTATGCATGTTTACACAGATAGCGGTGTAGATATTTCCATGTTCATACAGATAGCGGTGTAGATATCTCCATCTTAATACAGATGGCGTTGTAGATATTTATATGTTCATACAGATGGCGGTGCAGATATTTCCATGTTCATACAGATGGCGGTGTAGATATTTCCATGTCCATACAGATAGCGGTGTAGATATTTCCATGTTTAAAGAGATAGCTGTGTACATATTTCCATGTATATGCAGATAGCAGTGTAGATATTTCCATTTTCATGCAGATAGCGGTGTAGATATTTCCATGTTCAAACAGATAGCGGTGTAGATATTTCCATGTTCATACAGATAGCGGTGCAGATATTTCCATGTTCATACAGATAGCGGTGTAGATATTTCCATGTTTATACAGATAGCGGTGAAGATGTATGCATGTTTACACAGATAGCAGTGTAGATATTTCCATGTTCATCCAGATGGCTGTGTAGATATTTCCATGTTCATTCAGATAGCGGTGTAGATATTTCCATGTTCATACAGATAGAGGTGTAGCTATTTCCATGTTCATACAGATAGCGGTGTAGGTATTTCCTTGTTCGTACAGATAGCGGTGTAGATATTTCCATGTTCCTACAGATAGCGGTGCTGATATTTCCATGTTTATACAGGTAGCGGTGTAGAAATTTCCATGTTAATCCTGATAGCGGTTTAGTTATTTCCATGTTTAAACAGATAGCGGTGTAGATATTTCCAGGTTTATACAGATAGCGGTGTAGATATCTCCATCTTAATACAGATGGCGGTGTAGATATTTATATGTTCATACAGATGGCGGTGTAGATATTTCCATGTTCATCCAGATGGCTCTGTAGATATATCCATGTTCATACAGATAGCGGTGAAGATATTTCCTTGTTCATACAGATAGCGGTGTAGATATTTCCATGTTCATACAGATAGCGGTGTAGATATTCCCATGTTTATACAGATAGCGGTGTAGATATTTCCATGTTCCTCCAGATGGCTGTGTAGATATATCCATGTTCATACAGATGGCGGTGTAGATATCTCCTTGTTCATACAGATAGAGGGGCTGATATTTCCATGTTCATACAGATAGCGGTGCTGATATTTCCATGTTTATACAGATAGCGGTGTAGATATTTCCATGTTTATTCAGATAGCGTTGTAGATATCCCCATCTTAATACAGATGGCAGTGTAGATATTTATATGTTCATACAGATGGCGGTGCAGATATTTCCTTGTTCATACAGATGGCGGTGAAGATATTTCCATGGTTATAGATATAGCGGTGTAGTTATTTCCATGTGTAAAGAGATTGCTGGGTAGATATTTCCATGTATATGCAGATAGCTTTGTAGATATTTCCATTTTCATGCAGATAGCGGTGTAGATATTTACATGTTCAAACAGATAGCGGTGTAGATATTTCCATGTTCATTCAGATAGCTTTGTAGATATTTCCATGTTCATACAGATAGCGGTGTAGATATTTACATGTTCATACTGATGGCGGTGTAGATATTTCCATGTTCATACAGATAGCTGTGCTGATATTTCTATGTTTATACAGGTAGCAGTGTAGATATTTCCATGGTTATACAGATAGCGGTGTAGATATTTCCCAGTTTATACAGATAGCGGTGTAGATATTTCCATGTTTATTCAGATAGCGGTGTAGATATATCCATCTTAATACAGATGGCGGTGTAGATATTTATAGGTTCATACAGATGGCGGTGCAGATATTTCCATGTTCATACAGATGGCGGTGTAGATATTTCCATGTTCATACAGATAGCGGTGTAGTTATTTCCATGTGTAAAGAGATAGCTGTGTAGATATTTCCATGTATATGCAGATAGCAGTGTAGATATTTAAATTTTCATGCAGATAGCGGTGTAGATATTTCCATGTTCAAACAGATAGCGGTGTAGATATTTCCCTGTTCATACAGATAGCGGTGTAGATATTTCCATGTTCATACAGATAGCGGTGTAGATATTTCCATGTTTATACAGATAGCGGTGAAGATCTATGCATGTTTACACAGATAGCGGAGTAGATATTTCCATGTTCATCCAGATGGCTGTGTAGATATTTCCATGTTCATACAGATAGCGGTGCTGATATTTCCATGTTTATACAGGCAGCGGTTTAGATATTTAAATGTTCATACAGATAGCGGTGTAGATATTTCCATGTTCATACAGATAGCGGTGTAGATAATTCCATGTTCATACTGATAGCTGTGCTGATATTTCCATGTTTATACAGGTATTGGTGTAGATATTTCCATGTTTATACAGATAGCGGTGTAGATATTTCCATGTTTATACAGATAGCGGTGTAGATATTTCCATGTTTATACAGATAGCAGTGTAGATATCTCCATCTTAATACAGATGGCGGTGTAGATATTTATATGTTCATACAGATGGCGGAGCAGATATTTGCATGTTCATACAGATGGCGGTGTAGATATTTCCATGTTTATAGAGATAGCGGAGTACTTATTTCCATGTGTTAAGAGATAGCTGTGTAGATATTTCCATGTGTATGCAGATAGCTGTGTAGATATTTCCATTTTCATGCAGACAGCGTTGTAGATATTTCCATGTTCAAACAGATAGCGGTGTAGATATTTCCATGTTCATACAGATAGCGGTGTAGATATTTCCATGTTCATACAGATAGCGGTGTAGATATTTCCATGTTCATACAGATAGCGGTGTAGATAATTCCATGTTCATACAGATAGCGGTGCTGATATTTCCATGTTTATACAGGTAGTGGTGTAGATATTTCCATGTTCATACAGATAGCGGTGTAGATATTTCCATGTTTATACAGATAGCGGTGTAGATATTTCAATGTTCATACAGATAGCGGTTTAGATATTTCTTTCTTAATACAGATGGCAGTGTAGATATTTATATGTTCATACAGATGGCGGTGCAGATATTTCCATGTTCATACAGATGGCGGTGTAGATATTTCCATGTTTATGGCTATAGCGGTGTAGTTATTTCCATGTGTAAAGAGATAGCTGTGTAGATATTTCCATGTATATGCAGATAGCTTTGTAGATATTTCCATTTTCATGCAGATACCGGTGTAGATATTTACATGTTGAAACAGATAGCGGTGTAGATATTTCCATGTTCATTCAGATAGCTTTGTAGATATTTCCATGTTCATACAGATAGCGGTGTAGATATATCCGTGTTCATACAGATAGCGGTGTAGATATTTCCATGTTCATACAGATAGCGGTGCTGATATTTCCATGTTTATACAGGTATCCGTGTAGATATTTCCATGTTTATACAGATAGCGGTGTAGATATTTCCATGTTTATACAGATAGCGGTGTAGATATTTCCATCTTCATACAGATAGCGGTGCTGATATTTCCATGCTTATACAGGTCGCGGTGTAGATATTTCCATGTTTATACAGATAGCGGTGTGGATATTTCCATGTTTATACAGATAGCGGTGTAGATATTTCCATGTTTATTCAGATAGCGGTGTAGATATCTCCGTCTTAATACAGATGGCGGTGTAGATATTTATATGTTCATACAGATGGCGATGCAGATATTTCCATGTTCATACAGATGGCGGTGTAGATATTTCCATGTTCATACAGATAGCGGTGTAGCTATCTCCATGTTCATACAGATAGCAGTGTAGATATTTCCATGTTCATACAGATAGCGGTGTAGATATCTCCATTTTCATACCGAGAGCGGTGCTGATATTTCCAAGTTTATACAGGCAGCGGTGTAGATATTTCCATGTTTATACAGATAGCTGTTTAGATATTTCCTCTTAATACAGATGGCGGTGTAGACATTTTTATGTTCATACAGATGGCGGTGCAGATATTTCCATGTTCATACAGATGGCGGTGTAGATATTTCCATGATTATAGAGATAAGGAGTACTTATTTCCATGTGTTAAGAGATAGCTGTGTAGATATTTCCATGTGTATGCAGATAGCTGTGTAGATATTTCCATTTTCATGCAGACAGCGTTGTAGATATTTCCATGTTCAAACAGATAGCGGTGTAGATATTTCCATGTTCATACAGATAGCGGTGTAGATATTTCCATGTTCATACAGATAGCGGTGTAGATATTTCCATGTTCATACAGATAGCGGTGTAGATAATTCCATGTTCATACAGATAGCGGTGCTGATATTTCCATGTTTATACAGGTAGTGGTGTAGATATTTCCATGTTTATACAGATAACGGTGTAGATATTTCCATGTTTATACAGATAGCGGTGTAGCTATCTCCATGTTCATACAGATAGCAGTGTAGATATTTCCATGTTCATACAGATAGCGGTGTAGATATCTCCATTTTCATACCGAGAGCGGTGCTGATATTTCCAAGTTTATACAGGCAGCGGTGTAGATATTTCCATGTTTATACAGATAGCGGTTTAGATATTTCCTCTTAATACAGATGGCGGTGTAGATATTTATATGTTCATACAGATGGCGGTGCAGATATTTCCATGTTCATACAGATGGCGGTGTAGATATTTCCATGATTATAGAGATAAGGAGTACTTATTTCCATGTGTTAAGAGATAGCTGTGTGGATATTTCCATGTGTATGCAGATAGCTGTGTAGATATATCCATTTTCATGCAGACAGCGTTGTAGATATTTCCATGTTCAAACAGATAGCGGTGTAGATATTTCCATGTTCATACAGATAGCGGTGTAGATATTTCCATGTTCATACAGATAGCAGTGTAGATATTTCCATGTTCATACAGATAGCGGTGTAGATAATTCCATGTTCATACAGATAGCGGTGCTGATATTTCCATGTTTATACAGGTAGTGGTGTAGATATTTCCATGTTTATACAGATAGCGGTGTAGATATTTCCATGTTTATACAGATAGCGGTGTAGATATTTCAATGTTCATACAGATAGCGGTGTAGTTATTTCCATGTGTAAAGAGATAGCTGTGTAGATATTTCCATGTATATGCAGATAGCTGTGTAGATATTTCCATTTTCATGCAGATAGCGGTGTATATATTTCCATCTTCAAACAGATAGCGGTGTAGATATTTCCATGTTCATACAGATAGCAATGTAGATATTTCCATGTTTATACAGATAGCGGTGAAGATGTATGCATGTTCACACAGATAGAGGTGTGGATATTTCCATGTTCATCCAGAGGGCTGTGTAGATATATCCATGTTCATACAGATAGCGGTGTAGATATTTCCATGTTCATACTGATAGCGGTGTAGACATTTCCATGTTCATACAGATAGTGGTGTAGATATTTCCATGTTCATACAGATAGCGGTGTAGATATTTCCATGTTCATACAGATAGCGGTGCTGATATTTCCATGCTTATACAGGTAGCGGTGTAGATATTTCCATATTTATACAGATAGCGGTGTAGATATTTCCATGTTTATACAGGTAGCGGTGTAGATATTTCCATGTTTATTCAGATAGCGGTGTAGATATCTCCGTCTTAATACAGATGGCGGTGTAGATATTTATATGTTCATACATGTGGCAATGCAGATATTTCCATGTTCATACAGATGGCGGTGTAGATATTTCCATGTTCATACAGATAGCGGTGTAGATATCTCCATTTTCATACCGAGAGCGGTGCTGATATTTCCAAGTTTATACAGGCAGCGGTGTAGATATTTCCATGTTTATACAGATTGTGGTTTTGATATTTCCTTCTTAATACAGATGGCGGTGTAGATATTTATATGTTCATACAGATGGCGGTGCAGATATTTCCATGTTCATACAGAAGGCGGTGTAGATATTTCCATGTTTATAGATATAGCGGTGTAGTTATTTCCATGTGTAAAGAGATAGCTGTGTAGATATTTCCATGTATATGCAGAAAGCTTTGTAGATATTTCCATTTTCATGCAGATAGCGGTGTAGATATTTCCATGCTTATACAGATAGCGGTGAAGATGTATGCATGTTTACACAGATAGCGGTGTGGATATTTCCATGTTCATCCAGAGGGCTGTGTAGATATATCCATGTTCATACAGATAGCGGTATAGTTATTTCCATGTGAAAAGAGATAGCTGTTTAGATATTTCCATGTATATGCAGATAACATTGTAGATATTTCCATTTTCATGCAGATAGCGGTGTAGATATTTCCATGCTCCTACAGATAGCGGTGCTGATATTTCCATGTTTATACAGGTAGCGGTGTAGATATTTCCATGTTTATACAGATAGCAGAGTAGATATTTCCAGGTTTATACAGATAGCGGTGTAGATATCTCCATCTTAATACAGATGGCGGTGTAGATATTTATATGTTCATACAGATGGCGGTTTAGATATTTCCATGTTCATCCAGATGGCTCTGTAGATATATGCATGTTCGTACAGATGGCGGTGAAGATATTTCCATGTTCATACAGATAGCGGTGTAGATATTTCCATGTTCATACAGATAGCGGTGTAGATATTTCCATGTTCATACAGATAGCGGTGTAGCTATTTCCATGTTCATACAGATAGCGGTGCGAATATTTCCATGTTCATCCAGATGGCTGTGTAGATATATCCATGTTCATACAGATGGCCGTGTAGATATCTCCATGTTCATACAGATAGAAGGGCTGATATTTCCATGTTCATACAGATAGCGGTGCTGATATTTCCATGTTTATACAGATAGCGGTGTAGATATTTCCATGTTTATTCAGATAGCGGTGTAGATATCTCCATCTTAATACAGATGGCGGTGTAGATATTTATATGTTCATATAGATGGCGGTGCGGATATTTCCATGTTCATACATATGGCGGTGCAGATATTTCCATGTTCATACAGATGGCGGTGTAGATATTTCCATGTTGATACAGATAGCGTTGTAGTTATTTCCATGTGTAAAGAGATAGCTGTGTAGATATTTCCATGTATATGCAGATAGCAGTGTAGGTATTTCCATTTTCATGCAGATAGCGGTATAGATATTTCCATGTTCAAACTTATAGCGGTGTAGATATTTCCATGTTCATACAGATAGCGGTGCAGATATTTCCATGTTCATTCAGATAGCGGTGTAGATATTTCCATGTTTATACATATAGCGGTGAAGATGTATGCATGTTTACACAGATAGCGGTGTAGATATTTCCAGGTTCATCCAGGTGGCTGTGTAGATATCTACATGTTCATACAGATAGCGGTGTAGATATTTCCATGTTCATACAGGTAGCGGTGTAGCTATTTCCATGTTCATACAGATAGCGGTGTAGATATTTCCATGTTTATACAGATAGCGGTGAAGATGTATGCATGTTTACACAAATAGCGGTGTAGATATTTCCATGTTCATACAGATAGCGGTGTAGTTATTTCAATGTTCATACAGATAGCGGTGTAGTTATTTCCATGTGTAAAGAGATATCTGTGTAGATATTTCCATGTATATGCAGATAGCTGTGTAGGTATTTCCATTTTCATGCAGACAGCTGTGTAGATATTTCCATTTTCATGCAGATAGCGGTGTATATATTTCCATCTTCAAACAGATAGCGGTGTAGATATTTCCAGTTCATACAGATAGCGGTGTAGATATTTCCATGTTGATACAGATAGCGGTGAAGATGTATGCATGTTTACACAGATAGCGGTGTGGATATTTCCATGTTCATCCAGAGGGCTGTGTCGATATATCCATGTTCATCCAGATGGCTGTGTAGATATATCCATATTCATACAGATGGCGGGGAAGGTATTTCCATGTTCATACAGATAGCGGTGTAGCTATTTCCATGTTCATACAGATAGCGGTGTAGATATTTCCATGTTCATACAGATAGCAGTGTAGCTATTTCCATGTTCATACAGATAGCGGTGTACATATTTCCATGTTCATAGAGATAGCGGTGTAGATATTTCCATTTTCATACAGATAACGGTGCTGATATTTCCATGTTTATACAGGTAGCGGTGTAGGTATTTCCATGTTTATACAGATAGCGGTGTAGGTATTTCCATGTTTATACAGATTGCGGTGTAGATATTTCCAAGTTTATACAGATAGCGGTGTAGATATCTCCATCTTAATACAGATGGCGGTGTAGATATTTATATGTTTATACAGATGGCGGTGCAGATATTTCCATGTTCATATAGATGGCGGTGTAGATATTTCCGTTTTTATAGAGATAGCGGTGTAGTTATTTCCATGTGTAAAGAGATAGCTTTGCAGATATTTCCATGTATATGCAGATAGCTGTGTAGATATTTCTATTTTCATGCAGATAGCGGTTTAGATATTTCCATGTTCGTACAGATAGCGGTGTAGATAGTTCCATGTTCCTACAGATAGCGTTGTAGATATTTCCATGTTTATACAGATAGCGCTGAAGTTATATGCATGTTTACACAGATAGCGGTGTGGATAATTCCATGTTCATACAGATAGCGGTGTAGATATTTCAATGTTCATACAGATAGCGGTTTAGATATTTCCTTCTTAATACAGATGGCGGTGTAGATATTTATATGTTCTTACAGACGGCGGTGCAGATATTTCCATGTTCATACAGATGGCGGTATAGTTATTTCCATGTGTAAAGAGATAGCTGTGTAGATGTTTCCATGTATATGCAGATAGCTGTGTAGATATTTCTATTTTCATGCAGATAGCGGTTTAGATATTTCCATGTTCGAACAGATAGCGGTGTAGATATTTCCATGTTCATACAGATAGCATTGTAGATATTTCCATGTTTATACAGATAGCGGTGAAGATGTATGCATGTTTACACAGATAGCGGTGTAGATATTTCAATGTTCATACAGATAGCGGTATAGATATTTCCTTCTTAATACAGATGGCGGTGTAGATATTTATATGTTCATACAGATGGTGGTGCAGATATTTCCATGTTCATACAGATGGCGGTGTAGATATTTCCATGTTTATAGATATAGCGGTGTAGTTATTTCCATGTGTAAAGAGATAGCTGTGTAGATATTTCCATGTATATGCAGATAGCTTTGTAGATATTTAAATTTTCATGCAGATAGCGGTGTAGATATTTCCATGTTCAAACAGATAGCGGTGTAGATATTTCCATGTTCATACAGATAGCACTGTAAATATTTCCATGTTTATACAGATAGCGGTGAAGATGTATTCATGTTTACACAGATAGCGGTGTAGATATTTCCATGTTCATACAGATAGCGGTGTAGATATTTCCATGTTCATCCAGATGGCTGTGTAGATATATCCATGTTCCTACAGATGGTGGTGAAGATATTTCCATGTTCATACAGATAGCGGTATAGTTATTTCCATGTGAAAAGAGATAGCTGTGTAGATATTTCCATGTATATGCAGATAGCTGTGTATATATTTCCATTTTCCTGCAGATAGCGGTTTAGATATTTCCATGTTCAAAGAGATAGCGGTGTAGATATTTCCATGTTCATCCAGATGGCTGTGTAGATATATCCATGTTCATACAGATAGAGGTGTAGATATTTCCATGTTCATTCAGATAGTGGTGTAGATATTTCCATGTTCATACAGATAGCGGTGTAGCTATTTCCATGTTCATACAGATAGCAGTGTATATATTTCCATGTTCATAGAGATAGCGGTGTAGAAATTTCCATGTTCATACAGATAGCGGTGCTATTTCCATGTTTATACAGGCAGCGGTTTAGATATTTAAATGTTCATACAGATAGCGGTGTACATTTTTCAATGTTCATACAGATAGCGGTTTAGATATTTCCTTCTTAATACAGATAGCGGTGTAGATATTTATATGTTCATACAGATGGCGGTGCAGATATTTCCATGTTCATACAGATGGCGGAGTAGATATTTCCATGTTTATAGAGATAGCGGAGTACTTATTTCCATGTGTTAAGAGATAGCTGTGTAGATATTTCCATGTGTATGCAGATAGCTGTGTAGATATTTCCATATTCATGCAGACAGCGGTGTAGATATTTCCATGTTCACACAGATAGCGGTGTAGATATTTCCATGTTCGTACTGATAGCGGTGTAGATATTTCCATGTTCATACGGATAGCGGTGTAGATATTTCCATGTTCATACAGATAGCGGTGTAGATAATTCCATGTTCATACAGATAGCTGTGCTGATATTTCCATGTTTATACAGGTATTGGTGTAGATATTTCCATGTTTATACAGATAGCGGTGTAGATATTTCCATGTTTATACAGATAGCGGTGTAGATATTTCCATGTTTATACAGATAGCAGTGTAGATATCTCCATCTTAATACAGATGGCGGTGTAGATATTTATATGTTCATACAGATGGCGGAGCAGATATTTGCATGTTCATACAGATGGCGGTGTAGATATTTCCATGTTTATAGAGATAGCGGAGTACTTATTTCCATATGTTAAGAGATAGCTGTGTAGATATTTCCATGTGTATGCAGATAGCTGTGTAGATATTTCCATTTTCATGCAGACAGCGTTGTAGATATTTCCATGTTCAAACAGATAGCGGTGTAGATATTTCCATGTTCATACAGATAGCGGTGTAGATATTTCCATGTTCATACAGATAGCGGTGTAGATATTTCCATGTTCATACAGATAGCGGTGTAGATAATTCCATGTTCATACAGATAGCGGTGCTGATATTTCCATGTTTATACAGGTAGTGGTGTAGATATTTCCATGTTTATACAGATAGCGGTGTAGATATTTCCATGTTTATACAGATAGCGGTGTAGATATTTCAATGTTCATACAGATAGCGGTTTAGATATTTCTTTCTTAATACAGATGGCGGTGTAGATATTTATATGTTCATACAGATGGCGGTGCAGATATTTCCATGTTCATACAGATGGCGGTGTAGATATTTCCATGTTTATGGATATAGCGGTGTAGTTATTTCCATGTGTAAAGAGAAAGCTGTGTAGATATTTCCATGTATATGCAGATAGCTTTGTAGATATTTCCATTTTCATGCAGATACCGGTGTAGATATTTACATGTTCAAACAGATAGCGGTGTAGATATTTCCATGTTCATTCAGATAGCTTTGTAGATATTTCCATGTTCATACAGATAGCGGTGTAGATATTTCCATGTTCATACAGATAGCGGTGTAGATATTTCCATGTTCATACAGATAGCGGTGCTGATATTTCCATGTTTATACAGGTAGCCGTGTAGATATTTCCATGTTTATACAGGTAGCGGTGTAGATATTTCCATGTTTATACAGATAGCGGTGTAGATATTTCCATGTTCATACTGATAGCGGTGTAGACATTTCCATGTTCATACAGATAGCGGTGTAGATATTTCCATGTTCATACAGATAGCGGTGTAGATATTTCCATCTTCATACAGATAGCGGTGCTGATATTTCCATGCTTATACAGGTAGCGGTGTAGATATTTCCATGTTTATACAGATAGCGGTGTGGATATTTCCATGTTTATACAGATAGCGGTGTAGATATTTCCATGTTTATTCAGATGGCGGTGTAGATATCTCCGTCTTAATACAGATGGCGGTGTAGATATTTATATGTTCATACAGATGGCGATGCAGATATTTCCATGTTCATACAGATGGCGGTGTAGATATTTCCATGTTCATACAGATAGCGGTGTAGCTATCTCCATGTTCATACAGATAGCAGTGTAGATATTTCCATGTTCATACAGATAGCGGTGTAGATATCTCCATTTTCATACCGAGAGCGGTGCTGATATTTCCAAGTTTATACAGGCAGCGGTGTAGATATTTCCATGTTTATACAGATAGCGGTTTAAATATTTCCTCTTAATACAGATGGCGGTGTAGATATTTATATGTTCATACAGATGGCGGTGCAGATATTTCCATGTTCATACAGATGGCGGTGTAGATATTTCCATGATTATAGAGATAAGGAGTACTTATTTCCATGTGTTAAGAGATAGCTGTGTAGATATTTCCATGTGTATGCAGATAGCTGTGTAGATATTTCCATTTTCATGCAGACAGCGTTGTAGATATTTCCATGTTCAAACAGATAGCGGTGTAGATATTTCCATGTTCATACAGATAGCGGTGTAGATATTTCCATGTTCATACAGATAGCGGTGTAGATATTTCCATGTTCATACAGATAGCGGTTTAGATATTTCCATGTTCATACAGATAGCGGTGCTGATATTTCCATGTTTATACAGGTAGTGGTGTAGATATTTCCATGTTTATACAGATAGCGGTGTAGATATTTCCATGTTTATAGAGATAGCGGTGTAGATATTTCAATGTTCATACAGATAGCGGTGTAGTTATTTCCATGTGTAAAGAGATAGCTGTGTAGATATTTCCATGTATATGCAGATAGCTGTGTAGATATTTCCATTTTCATGCAGATAGCGGTGTATATATTTCCATCTTCAAACAAATAGCGGTGTAGATATTTCCATGTTCATACAGATAGCAATGTAGATATTTCCATGTTTATACAGATAGCGGTGAAGATGTATGCATGTTCACACAGATAGCGGTGTGGATATTTCCATGTTCATCCAGAGGGCTGTGTAGATATATCCATGTTCATACAGATAGCGGTGTAGATATTTCCATGTTCATACTGATAGCGGTGTAGACATTTCCATGTTCATACAGATAGCGGTGTAGATATTTCCATGTTCATACAGATAGCGGTGTAGATATTTCCATGTTCATACAGATAGCGGTGCTGATATTTCCATGCTTATACAGGTAGCGGTGTAGATATTTCCATGTTTATACAGATAGCGGTGTAGATATTTCCATGTTTATACAGATAGCGGTGTAGATATTTCCATGTTTATTCAGATAGCGGTGTAGATATCTCCGTCTTAATACAGATGGCGGTGTAGATATTTATATGTTCATACATATGGCAATGCAGATATTTCCATGTTCATACAGATGGCGGTGTAGATATTTCCATGTTCATACAGATAGCGGTGTAGATATCTCCATTTTCATACCGAGAGCGGTGCTGATATTTCCAAGTTTATACAGGCAGCGGTGTAGATATTTCCATGTTTATACAGATTGTGGTTTAGATATTTCCTTCTTAATACAGATGGCGGTGTAGATATTTATATGTTCATACAGATGGCGGTGCAGATATTACCATGTTCATACAGAAGGCGGTGTAGATATTTCCATGTTTATAGATATAGCGGTGTAGTTATTTCCATGTGTAAAGAGATAGCTGTGTAGATATTTCCATGTATATGCAGATAGCAGTGTAGATATTTCCATTTTCATGCAGATAGCGGTGTAGATATTTCCATGCTTATACAGATAGCGGTGAAGATGTATGCATGTTTACACAGATTGCGGTGTGGATATTTCCATGTTCATCCAGAGGGCTGTGTAGATATATCCATGTTCATACAGATAGCGGTATAGTTATTTCCATGTGTAAAGAGATAGCTGTTTAGATATTTCCATGCATATGCAGATAACAGTGTAGATATTTCCATTTTCATGCAGATAGCGGTGTAGATATTTCCATGTTCCTACAGATAGCGGTGCTGATATTTCCATGTTTATACAGGTAGCGGTGTAGATATTTCCATGTTTATACAGATAGCAGTGTAGATATTTCCAGGTTTATACAGATAGCGGTGTAGATATCTCCATCTTAATACAGATGGCGGTGTAGATATTTATATGTTCATACAGATGGCGGTGTAGATATTTCCATGTTCATCCAGATGGCTCTGTAGATATATGCATGTTCGTACAGATGGCGGTGAAGATATTTCCATGTTCATACAGATAGCGGTGTAGATATTTCCATGTTCATACAGATAGCGGTGTAGATATTTCCATGTACATACAGATAGCGGTGTAGCTATTTCCATGTTCATACAGATAGCGGTGCGAATATTTCCATGTTCATCCAGATGGCTGTGTAGATATATCCATGTTCATACAGATGGCCGTGTAGATATCTCCATGTTCATACAGATAGAAGGGCTGATATTTCCATTTTCATACAGATAGCGGTGCTGATATTTCCATGTTTATACAGATAGCGGTGTAGATATTTCCATGTTTATTCAGATAGCGGTGTAGATATCTCCATCTTAATACAGATGGCGGTGTAGATATTTATATGTTCATATAGATGGCGGTGCGGATATTTCCATGTTCATACATATGGCGGTGCAGATATTTCCATGTTCATACAGATGGCGGTGTAGATATTTCCATGTTGATACAGATAGCGTTGTAGTTATTTCCATGTGTAAAGAGATAGCTGTGTAGATATTTCCATGTATATGCAGATAGCAGTGTAGGTATTTCCATTTTCATGCAGATAGCGGTATAGATATTTCCATGTTCAAACTTATAGCGGTGTAGATATTTCCATGTTCATACAGATAGCGGTGCAGATATTTCCATGTTCATTCAGATAGCGGTGTAGATATTTCCATGTTTATACAGATAGCGGTGAAGATGTATGCATGTTTACACAGATAGCGGTGTAGATATTTCCAGGTTCATCCAGGTGGCTGTGTAGATATCTACATGTTCATACAGATAGCGGTGTAGATATTTCCATGTTCATACAGGTAGCGGTGTAGCTATTTCCATGTTCATACAGATAGCGGTGTAGATATTTCCATGTTTATACAGATAGCGGTGAAGATGTATGCATGTTTACACAGATAGCGGTGTAGATATTTCCATGTTCATACAGATAGCGGTGTAGTTATTTCCATGTTCATACAGATAGCGGTGTAGTTATTTCCATGTGTAAAGAGATAGCTGTGTAGATATTTCCATGTATATGCAGATAGCTGTGTAGGTATTTCCATTTTCATGCAGACAGCTGTGTAGATATTTCCATTTTCATGCAGATAGCGGTGTATATATTTCCATCTTCAAACAGATAGCGGTGTAGATATTTCCATGTTCATACAGATAGCGGTGTAGATATTTCCATGTTGATACAGATAGCGGTGAAGATGTATGCATATTTACACAGATAGCGGTGTGGATATTTCCATGTTCATCCAGAGGGCTGTGTCGATATATCCATGTTCATCCAGATGGCTGTGTAGATATATCCATATTCATACAGATGGCGGGGAAGGTATTTCCATGTTCATACAGATAGCGGTGTAGCTATTTCCATGTTCATACAGATAGCGGTGTAGATATTTCCATGTTCATACAGATAGCAGTGTAGCTATTTCCATGTTCATACAGATAGCGGTGTACATATTTCCATGTTCATAGAGATAGCGGTGTAGATATTTCCATTTTCATACAGATAACGGTGCTGATATTTCCATGTTTATACAGGTAGCGGTGTAGGTATTTCCATGTTTATACAGATAGCGGTGTAGGTATTTCCATGTTTATACAGATTGCGGTGTAGATATTTCCAAGTTTATACAGATAGCGGTGTAGATATCTCCATCTTAATACAGATGGCGGTGTAGATATTTATATGTTTATACAGATGGCGGTGCAGATATTTCCATGTTCATATAGATGGCGGTGTAGATATTTCCGTGTTTATAGAGATAGCGGTGTAGTTATTTCCATGTGTAAAGAGATAGCTTTGCAGATATTTCCATGTATATGCAGATAGCTGTGTAGATATTTCTATTTTCATGCAGATAGCGGTTTAGATATTTCCATGTTCGTACAGATAGCGGTGTAGATAGTTCCATGTTCCTACAGATAGCGTTGTAGATATTTCCATGTTTATACAGATAGCGCTGAAGTTATATGCATGTTTACACAGATAGCGGTGTGGATAATTCCATGTTCATACAGATAGCGGTGTAGATATTTCAATGTTCATACAGATAGCGGTTTAGATATTTCCTTCTTAATACAGATGGCGGTGTAGATATTTATATGTTCTTACAGACGGCGGTGCAGATATTTCCATGTTCATACAGATGGCGGTATAGTTATTTCCATGTGTAAAGAGATAGCTGTGTAGATGTTTCCATGTATATGCAGATAGCTGTGTAGATATTTCTATTTTCATGCAGATAGCGGTTTAGATATTTCCATGTTCGAACAGATAGCGGTGTAGATATTTCCATGTTCATACAGATAGCATTGTAGATATTTCCATGTTTATACAGATAGCGGTGAAGATGTATGCATGTTTACACAGATAGCGGTGTAGATATTTCAATGTTCATACAGATAGCGGTATAGATATTTCCTTCTTAATACAGATGGCGGTGTAGATATTTATATGTTCATACAGATGGCGGTGCAGATATTTCCATGTTCATACAGATGGCGGAGTAGATATTTCCATGTTTATAGAGATAGCGGAGTACTTATTTCCATGTGTTAAGAGATAGCTGTGTAGATATTTCCATGTGTATGCAGATAGCTGTGTAGATATTTCCATATTCATGCAGACAGCGGTGTAGATATTTCCATGTTCACACAGATAGCGGTGTAGATATTTCCATGTTCGTACTGATAGCGGTGTAGATATTTCCATGTTCATACGGATAGCGGTGTAGATATTTCCATGTTCATACAGATAGCGGTGTAGATAATTCCATGTTCATACAGATAGCTGTGCTGATATTTCCATGTTTATACAGGTATTGGTGTAGATATTTCCATGTTTATACAGATAGCGGTGTAGATATTTCCATGTTTATACAGATAGCGGTGTAGATATTTCCATGTTTATACAGATAGCAGTGTAGATATCTCCATCTTAATACAGATGGCGGTGTAGATATTTATATGTTCATACAGATGGCGGAGCAGATATTTGCATGTTCATACAGATGGCGGTGTAGATATTTCCATGTTTATAGAGATAGCGGAGTACTTATTTCCATATGTTAAGAGATAGCTGTGTAGATATTTCCATGTGTATGCAGATAGCTGTGTAGATATTTCCATTTTCATGCAGACAGCGTTGTAGATATTTCCATGTTCAAACAGATAGCGGTGTAGATATTTCCATGTTCATACAGATAGCGGTGTAGATATTTCCATGTTCATACAGATAGCGGTGTAGATATTTCCATGTTCATACAGATAGCGGTGTAGATAATTCCATGTTCATACAGATAGCGGTGCTGATATTTCCATGTTTATACAGGTAGTGGTGTAGATATTTCCATGTTTATACAGATAGCGGTGTAGATATTTCCATGTTTATACAGATAGCGGTGTAGATATTTCAATGTTCATACAGATAGCGGTTTAGATATTTCTTTCTTAATACAGATGGCGGTGTAGATATTTATATGTTCATACAGATGGCGGTGCAGATATTTCCATGTTCATACAGATGGCGGTGTAGATATTTCCATGTTTATGGATATAGCGGTGTAGTTATTTCCATGTGTAAAGAGAAAGCTGTGTAGATATTTCCATGTATATGCAGATAGCTTTGTAGATATTTCCATTTTCATGCAGATACCGGTGTAGATATTTACATGTTCAAACAGATAGCGGTGTAGATATTTCCATGTTCATTCAGATAGCTTTGTAGATATTTCCATGTTCATACAGATAGCGGTGTAGATATTTCCATGTTCATACAGATAGCGGTGTAGATATTTCCATGTTCATACAGATAGCGGTGCTGATATTTCCATGTTTATACAGGTAGCCGTGTAGATATTTCCATGTTTATACAGGTAGCGGTGTAGATATTTCCATGTTTATACAGATAGCGGTGTAGATATTTCCATGTTCATACTGATAGCGGTGTAGACATTTCCATGTTCATACAGATAGCGGTGTAGATATTTCCATGTTCATACAGATAGCGGTGTAGATATTTCCATCTTCATACAGATAGCGGTGCTGATATTTCCATGCTTATACAGGTAGCGGTGTAGATATTTCCATGTTTATACAGATAGCGGTGTGGATATTTCCATGTTTATACAGATAGCGGTGTAGATATTTCCATGTTTATTCAGATGGCGGTGTAGATATCTCCGTCTTAATACAGATGGCGGTGTAGATATTTATATGTTCATACAGATGGCGATGCAGATATTTCCATGTTCATACAGATGGCGGTGTAGATATTTCCATGTTCATACAGATAGCGGTGTAGCTATCTCCATGTTCATACAGATAGCAGTGTAGATATTTCCATGTTCATACAGATAGCGGTGTAGATATCTCCATTTTCATACCGAGAGCGGTGCTGATATTTCCAAGTTTATACAGGCAGCGGTGTAGATATTTCCATGTTTATACAGATAGCGGTTTAAATATTTCCTCTTAATACAGATGGCGGTGTAGATATTTATATGTTCATACAGATGGCGGTGCAGATATTTCCATGTTCATACAGATGGCGGTGTAGATATTTCCATGATTATAGAGATAAGGAGTACTTATTTCCATGTGTTAAGAGATAGCTGTGTAGATATTTCCATGTGTATGCAGATAGCTGTGTAGATATTTCCATTTTCATGCAGACAGCGTTGTAGATATTTCCATGTTC
The DNA here is from genome assembly GCF_029281585.2 of Gorilla gorilla gorilla. Taxonomy (NCBI): domain Eukaryota; kingdom Metazoa; phylum Chordata; class Mammalia; order Primates; family Hominidae; genus Gorilla; species Gorilla gorilla. The sequence goes on along the minus strand of NC_073234.2, from coordinate 12,117,861 downwards.
AAACAGATAGCGGTGTAGATATTTCCATGTTCATACAGATAGCGGTGTAGATATTTCCATGTTCATACAGATAGCGGTGTAGATATTTCCATGTTCATACAGATAGCGGTTTAGATATTTCCATGTTCATACAGATAGCGGTGCTGATATTTCCATGTTTATACAGGTAGTGGTGTAGATATTTCCATGTTTATACAGATAGCGGTGTAGATATTTCCATGTTTATAGAGATAGCGGTGTAGATATTTCAATGTTCATACAGATAGCGGTGTAGTTATTTCCATGTGTAAAGAGATAGCTGTGTAGATATTTCCATGTATATGCAGATAGCTGTGTAGATATTTCCATTTTCATGCAGATAGCGGTGTATATATTTCCATCTTCAAACAAATAGCGGTGTAGATATTTCCATGTTCATACAGATAGCAATGTAGATATTTCCATGTTTATACAGATAGCGGTGAAGATGTATGCATGTTCACACAGATAGCGGTGTGGATATTTCCATGTTCATCCAGAGGGCTGTGTAGATATATCCATGTTCATACAGATAGCGGTGTAGATATTTCCATGTTCATACTGATAGCGGTGTAGACATTTCCATGTTCATACAGATAGCGGTGTAGATATTTCCATGTTCATACAGATAGCGGTGTAGATATTTCCATGTTCATACAGATAGCGGTGCTGATATTTCCATGCTTATACAGGTAGCGGTGTAGATATTTCCATGTTTATACAGATAGCGGTGTAGATATTTCCATGTTTATACAGATAGCGGTGTAGATATTTCCATGTTTATTCAGATAGCGGTGTAGATATCTCCGTCTTAATACAGATGGCGGTGTAGATATTTATATGTTCATACATATGGCAATGCAGATATTTCCATGTTCATACAGATGGCGGTGTAGATATTTCCATGTTCATACAGATAGCGGTGTAGATATCTCCATTTTCATACCGAGAGCGGTGCTGATATTTCCAAGTTTATACAGGCAGCGGTGTAGATATTTCCATGTTTATACAGATTGTGGTTTAGATATTTCCTTCTTAATACAGATGGCGGTGTAGATATTTATATGTTCATACAGATGGCGGTGCAGATATTACCATGTTCATACAGAAGGCGGTGTAGATATTTCCATGTTTATAGATATAGCGGTGTAGTTATTTCCATGTGTAAAGAGATAGCTGTGTAGATATTTCCATGTATATGCAGATAGCAGTGTAGATATTTCCATTTTCATGCAGATAGCGGTGTAGATATTTCCATGCTTATACAGATAGCGGTGAAGATGTATGCATGTTTACACAGATTGCGGTGTGGATATTTCCATGTTCATCCAGAGGGCTGTGTAGATATATCCATGTTCATACAGATAGCGGTATAGTTATTTCCATGTGTAAAGAGATAGCTGTTTAGATATTTCCATGCATATGCAGATAACAGTGTAGATATTTCCATTTTCATGCAGATAGCGGTGTAGATATTTCCATGTTCCTACAGATAGCGGTGCTGATATTTCCATGTTTATACAGGTAGCGGTGTAGATATTTCCATGTTTATACAGATAGCAGTGTAGATATTTCCAGGTTTATACAGATAGCGGTGTAGATATCTCCATCTTAATACAGATGGCGGTGTAGATATTTATATGTTCATACAGATGGCGGTGTAGATATTTCCATGTTCATCCAGATGGCTCTGTAGATATATGCATGTTCGTACAGATGGCGGTGAAGATATTTCCATGTTCATACAGATAGCGGTGTAGATATTTCCATGTTCATACAGATAGCGGTGTAGATATTTCCATGTACATACAGATAGCGGTGTAGCTATTTCCATGTTCATACAGATAGCGGTGCGAATATTTCCATGTTCATCCAGATGGCTGTGTAGATATATCCATGTTCATACAGATGGCCGTGTAGATATCTCCATGTTCATACAGATAGAAGGGCTGATATTTCCATTTTCATACAGATAGCGGTGCTGATATTTCCATGTTTATACAGATAGCGGTGTAGATATTTCCATGTTTATTCAGATAGCGGTGTAGATATCTCCATCTTAATACAGATGGCGGTGTAGATATTTATATGTTCATATAGATGGCGGTGCGGATATTTCCATGTTCATACATATGGCGGTGCAGATATTTCCATGTTCATACAGATGGCGGTGTAGATATTTCCATGTTGATACAGATAGCGTTGTAGTTATTTCCATGTGTAAAGAGATAGCTGTGTAGATATTTCCATGTATATGCAGATAGCAGTGTAGGTATTTCCATTTTCATGCAGATAGCGGTATAGATATTTCCATGTTCAAACTTATAGCGGTGTAGATATTTCCATGTTCATACAGATAGCGGTGCAGATATTTCCATGTTCATTCAGATAGCGGTGTAGATATTTCCATGTTTATACAGATAGCGGTGAAGATGTATGCATGTTTACACAGATAGCGGTGTAGATATTTCCAGGTTCATCCAGGTGGCTGTGTAGATATCTACATGTTCATACAGATAGCGGTGTAGATATTTCCATGTTCATACAGGTAGCGGTGTAGCTATTTCCATGTTCATACAGATAGCGGTGTAGATATTTCCATGTTTATACAGATAGCGGTGAAGATGTATGCATGTTTACACAGATAGCGGTGTAGATATTTCCATGTTCATACAGATAGCGGTGTAGTTATTTCCATGTTCATACAGATAGCGGTGTAGTTATTTCCATGTGTAAAGAGATAGCTGTGTAGATATTTCCATGTATATGCAGATAGCTGTGTAGGTATTTCCATTTTCATGCAGACAGCTGTGTAGATATTTCCATTTTCATGCAGATAGCGGTGTATATATTTCCATCTTCAAACAGATAGCGGTGTAGATATTTCCATGTTCATACAGATAGCGGTGTAGATATTTCCATGTTGATACAGATAGCGGTGAAGATGTATGCATATTTACACAGATAGCGGTGTGGATATTTCCATGTTCATCCAGAGGGCTGTGTCGATATATCCATGTTCATCCAGATGGCTGTGTAGATATATCCATATTCATACAGATGGCGGGGAAGGTATTTCCATGTTCATACAGATAGCGGTGTAGCTATTTCCATGTTCATACAGATAGCGGTGTAGATATTTCCATGTTCATACAGATAGCAGTGTAGCTATTTCCATGTTCATACAGATAGCGGTGTACATATTTCCATGTTCATAGAGATAGCGGTGTAGATATTTCCATTTTCATACAGATAACGGTGCTGATATTTCCATGTTTATACAGGTAGCGGTGTAGGTATTTCCATGTTTATACAGATAGCGGTGTAGGTATTTCCATGTTTATACAGATTGCGGTGTAGATATTTCCAAGTTTATACAGATAGCGGTGTAGATATCTCCATCTTAATACAGATGGCGGTGTAGATATTTATATGTTTATACAGATGGCGGTGCAGATATTTCCATGTTCATATAGATGGCGGTGTAGATATTTCCGTGTTTATAGAGATAGCGGTGTAGTTATTTCCATGTGTAAAGAGATAGCTTTGCAGATATTTCCATGTATATGCAGATAGCTGTGTAGATATTTCTATTTTCATGCAGATAGCGGTTTAGATATTTCCATGTTCGTACAGATAGCGGTGTAGATAGTTCCATGTTCCTACAGATAGCGTTGTAGATATTTCCATGTTTATACAGATAGCGCTGAAGTTATATGCATGTTTACACAGATAGCGGTGTGGATAATTCCATGTTCATACAGATAGCGGTGTAGATATTTCAATGTTCATACAGATAGCGGTTTAGATATTTCCTTCTTAATACAGATGGCGGTGTAGATATTTATATGTTCTTACAGACGGCGGTGCAGATATTTCCATGTTCATACAGATGGCGGTATAGTTATTTCCATGTGTAAAGAGATAGCTGTGTAGATGTTTCCATGTATATGCAGATAGCTGTGTAGATATTTCTATTTTCATGCAGATAGCGGTTTAGATATTTCCATGTTCGAACAGATAGCGGTGTAGATATTTCCATGTTCATACAGATAGCATTGTAGATATTTCCATGTTTATACAGATAGCGGTGAAGATGTATGCATGTTTACACAGATAGCGGTGTAGATATTTCAATGTTCATACAGATAGCGGTATAGATATTTCCTTCTTAATACAGATGGCGGTGTAGATATTTATATGTTCATACAGATGGTGGTGCAGATATTTCCATGTTCATACAGATGGCGGTGTAGATATTTCCATGTTTATAGATATAGCGGTGTAGTTATTTCCATGTGTAAAGAGATAGCTGTGTAGATATTTCCATGTATATGCAGATAGCTTTGTAGATATTTCCATTTTCATGCAGATAGCGGTGTAGATATTTCCATGTTCAAACAGATAGCGGTGTAGATATTTCCATGTTCATACAGATAGCACTGTAAATATTTCCATGTTTATATAGATAGCGGTGAAGATGTATGCATGTTTACACAGATAGCGGTGTAGATATTTCCATGTTCATACAGATAGCGGTGTAGATATTTCCATGTTCATCCAGATGGCTGTGTAGATATATCCATGTTCCTACAGATGGTGGTGAAGATATTTCCATGTTCATACAGATAGCGGTATAGTTATTTCCAAGTGAAAAGAGATAGCTCTGTAGATATTTCCATGTATATGCAGATAGCTTTGTATATATTTCCATTTTCATGCAGATAGCGGTTTAGATATTTCCATGTTCAAAGAGATAGCGGTGTAGATATTTCCATGTTCATCCAGATGGCTGTGTAGATATATCCATGTTCATACAGATAGCGGTGTAGATATTTCCATGTTCATTCAGATAGTGGTGTAGATATTTCCATGTTCATACAGATAGCGGTGTAGCTATTTGCATGTTCATACAGATAGCAGTGTATATATTTCCATGTTCATAGAGATAGCGGTGTAGAAATTTCCATGTTCATACAGATAGCGGTGCTATTTCCATGTTTATACAGGTAGCGGTGTAGATATTTCCATGTTTATACAGATAGCGGTGTAGATATTTCCATGTTTATACAGATAGCGGTGTACATATTTCCAAGTTTATACAGATAGCGGTGTAGATATCTCCATCTTAATACAGATGGCGGTGTAGATATTTATATGTTTATACAGATGGCGGTGCAGATATTTCCATGTTCATACAGATGGCGGTGTAGACATTTCCGTGTTTATAGGGATAGCGGTGTAGTTATTTCCATGTGTAAAGAGATAGCTTTGTAGATATTTCCATGTATATGCAGATAGCTGTGTAGATATTTCTATTTTCATGCAGATAGCTGTTTAGATATTTCCATGTTCGTACAGATAGCGGTGTAGATATTTCCATGTTGATACAGATAGCGGTGTAGATATTTCCATGTTCATACAGATAGCTGTGTAGATATTTCCATGTTCATACAGATAGCAGTGCAGATATTTCCATGTTTATACAGGGAGTGGTGTAGATATTTCCATGTTTATACAGATAGCGGTGTAGATATTTCCATGTTTATACAGATAGCGGTGCAGATATTTCCATGTTTATACAGATAGCGGTGTAGATATCTCCTTCTTAATACAGATGGCGGTGTAGATATTTATATGTTCATACAGATGGCGGTGCGGATATTTCCATGTTCATACAGATGGCGGTGTAGATATTTCCATGTTTACTGAGATAGCGGTGTAGTTATTTCCATGTGTAAAGAGATAGCTGTGTAGATATTTCCATGTATATGCAGATAGCTGTGTAGATATTTCCATTTTCATGCAGACAGCGGTGTAGATATTTCCATGTTCAAACAGATAGCGGTGTAGATATTTCCATGTTCATACAGATAGCGGTGTAGATATTTCCATGTTCATACAGATAGCGTTGTAGATATTTCCATGTGCATACAGATAGCGGTGTAGATATTTCCATGTTCACACAGATAGCGGTGCTGATATTTCCATGTTTATACAGACAGCGGTGTAGATATTTCCACGTTTACAGATAGCGGTTGAGATATTTCCTTCTTAATACAGATGGCGGTGTAGATATTTTATGTTCATACAGATGGCGGTGTAGATATTTCCATGTTGATACAGATAGCGGTGTAGATATTTCCATGTTCATACAGATAGCGGTGCTGATATTTCCATATTTATACATTCAGCGGTGTAGATATTTCCATGTTTATACAGATAGCGGTTTAGATATTTCCTTCTTAATACAGATGGCGTTGTAGATATTTATTTGTTCATACAGATGCCGTTCAGATATTTCCTTGTTCATGCAGATGGCGGTGAAGATATTTCCATGGTTATAGATATAGCGGTGTAGTTATTTCCATGTGTAAAGAGATTGCTGTGTAGATATTTCCATGTATATGCAGATAGCTTTGCAGATATTTCCATTTTCATGCAGATAGCGGTGTAGATATTTACATGTTCAAACAGATAGCAGTGTAGATATTTCCATGTTCATTCAGATAGCTTTGTAGATATTTCCATGTTCATACAGATAGCGGTGTAGATATTTCCATGTTCATACTGATGGCGGTGTAGATATTTCCATGTTCATACAGATAGCGGTGCTGATATTTCCATGTTTATACAGGTAGCAGTGTAGATATTTCCATGGTTATACAGATAGCGGTGTAGATATTTCCCAGTTTATACAGATAGCGGTGTAGATATTTCCATGTTTATTCAGATAGCGGTGTAGATATATCCATCTTAATACAGATGGCGGTGTAGATATTTATATGTTCATACAGATGGCGGTGCAGATATTTCCATGTTCATACAGATGGCGGTGTAGATATTTCCATGTTCATACAGATAGCGGTGTAGTTATTTCCATGTGTAAAGAGATAGCTGTGTAGATATTTCCATGTATATGCAGATAGCAGTGTAGATATTTCCATTTTCATGCAGATAGCGGTGTAGATATTTCCATGTTCAAACAGATAGCGGTGTAGATATTTCCATGTTCATACAGATAGCGGTGTAGATATTTCCATGTTCATACAGATAGCGGTGTAGATATTTCCATGTTCATACAGATAGCGGTGAAGATCTATGCATGTTTACACAGATAGCGGAGTAGATATTTCCATGTTCATCCAGATGGCTGTGTAGATATTTCCATGTTCATACAGATAGCGGTGCTGATATTTCCATATTTATACAGGCAGCGGTTTAGATATTTCAATGTTCATACAGATAGCGGTGTACATTTTTCAATGTTCATACAGATAGCGGTTTAGATATTTCCTTCTTAATACAGATGGCGGTGTAGATATTTATATGTTCATACAGATGGCGGTGCAGATATTTCCATGTTCATACAGATGGCGGTGTAGATATTTCCATGTTTATAGAGATAGCGGAGTACTTATTTCCATGTGTTAAGAGATAGCTGTGTAGATATTTCCATGTGTATGAAGATAGCTGTTTAGATATTTCCATATTCATGCAGACAGCGGTGTAGATATTTCCATGTTCAAACAGATAGCGGTGTAGATATTTCCATGTTCGTACTGATAGCGGTGTAGATATTTCCATGTTCATACGGATAGCGGTGTAGATATTTCCATGTTCATACAGATAGCGGTGTAGATAACTCCATGTTCATACAGATAGCTGTCCTGATATTTCCATGTTTATACAGGTATTGGTGTAGATATTTCCATGTTTATACAGATAGCGGTGTAGATATTTCCATGTTTATACAGATAGCGGTGTAGATATTTCCATGTTTATACAGATAGCAGTGTAGATATCTCCATCTTAATACAGATGGCGGTGTAGATATTTATATGTTCATACAGATGGCGGTGCACAAATTTCCATGTTCATACAGATGGCGGTGTAGATATTTCCATGTTCATACAGATAGCGGCGTAGTTATTTCCATGTGTAAAGAGATAGCTTTGTAGATATTTCCATGTATATGCAGATAGCAGTGTAGATATTTCCATTTTCATGCAGATAGCGGTGTAGTTATTTACATGTTCAAACAGATAGCGGTGTAGATATTTCCATGTTCATACAGATAGCGGTGTAGATATTTCCATGTTCATACAGATAGCGGTGCAGATATTTCCATGTTTATACAGACAGCGGTGAAGATCTATGCATGTTTACACAGATAGCGGAGTAGATATTTCCAGGTTCTTCCAGATGGCTGTGTAGATATTTCCATGTTCATACAGATAGCGGTGTAGCTATTTCCATGTTCATACAGATAGCGGTGTAGATATTTCCATGTTCATACAGATAGCGGTGTAGATATTTCCATATTCATACAGATAGCGGTGCTGATATTTCCATGTTTATACAGGCAGCGGTGTAGATATTTCAATGTTCATACAGATAGCGGTGTAGATATTTTCAATGTTCATACAGATAGCGGTTTAGATATTTCTTTCTTAATGCAGATGGCGGTGTAGATATTTATATGTTCATACAGATGGCGGAGCAGATATTTGCATGTTCATACAGATGGCAGTGTAGATATTTCCATGTTTATAGAGATAGCGGAGTACTTATTTACATGTGTTAAGAGATAGCTGTGTAGATATTTCCATGTGTATGCAGATAGCTGTGTAGATATTTCCATTTTCATGCAGAGAGCGTTGTAGATATTTCCATGTTCAAACAGATAGCTGTGTAGATATTTCCATGTTCATACAGATAGCGGTGTAGATATTTCCATGTTCATACAGATAGCGGTGTAGATATTTCCATGTTCATACAGATAGCGGTGTAGATAATTCCATGTTCATGCAGATAGCGGTGCTGATATTTCCATGTTTATACAGGTAGTGGTGTAGATATTTCTATGTTTATACAGATAGCGGTGTAGATATTTCCATGTTTATACAGATAGCGGTGTAGATATTTCAATGTTCATACAGATAGCGGTTTAGATATTTCTTTCTTAATACAGATGGCGGTGTAGATATTTATATGTTCATACAGATGGCGGTGCAGATATTTCCATGTTCATACAGATGGCGGTGTAGATATTTCCATGTTTATGGATATAGCGGTGTAGTTATTTCCATGTGTAAAGAGATAGCTGTGTAGATATTTCCATGTATATGCAGATAGCTTTGTAGATATTTCCATTTTCATGCAGATACCGGTGTAGATATTTACATGTTCAAACAGATAGCGGTGTAGATATTTCCATGTTCATTCAGATAGCTTTGTAGATATTTCCATGTTCATACAGATAGCGGTGTAGATATTTCCATGTTCATACAGATAGCGGTGTAGATATTTCCATGTTCATACAGATAGCGGTGCTGATATTTCCATGTTTATACAGGTAGCCGTGTAGATATTTCCATGTTTATACAGATAGCGGTGTAGATATTTCCATGTTTATACAGATAGCGGTGTAGATATTTCCATGTTCATACTGATAGCGTTGTAGACATTTCCATGTTCATACAGATAGTGGTGTAGATATTTCCATGTTCAGACAGATAGCGGTGTAGATATTTCCATGTTCATACAGATAGCGGTGCTGATATTTCCATGCTTATACAGGTAGCGGTGTAGATATTTCCATGTTTATACAGATAGCGGTGTGGATATTTCCATGTTTATACAGATAGCGGTGTAGATATTTCCATGTTTATTCAGATAGCGGTGTAGATATCTCCGTCTTAATACAGATGGCGGTGTAGATATTTATATGTTCATACAGATGGCGATGCAGATATTTCCATGTTCATACAGATGGCGGTGTAGATATTTCCATGTTCATACAGATAGCGGTGTAGCTATCTCCATGTTCATACAGATAGCAGTGTAGATATTTCCATGTTCATACAGATAGCGGTGTAGATATCTCCATTTTCATACCGAGAGCGGTGCTGATATTTCCAAGTTTATACAGGCAGCGGTGTAGATATTTCCATGTTTATACAGATAGCGGTTTAGATATTTCCTTCTTAATACAGATGGAGGTGTAGATATTTATATGTTCATACAGATGGCGGTGCAGATATTTCCATGTTCATACAGATGGCGGTGTAGATATTTCCATGATTATAGAGATAAGGAGTACTTATTTCCATGTGTTAAGAGATAGCTGTGTAGATATTTCCATGTGTATGCAGATAGCTGTGTAGATATTTCCATTTTCATGCAGACAGCGTTGTAGATATTTCCATGTTCAAACAGATAGCGGTGTAGATATTTCCATGTTCATACAGATAGCGGTGTAGATATTTCCATGTTCATACAGATAGCGGTGTAGATATTTCCATGTTCATACAGATAGCGGTGTAGATAATTCCATGTTCATACAGATAGCGGTGCTGATATTTCCATGTTTATACAGGTAGTGGTGTAGATATTTCCATGTTTATACAGATAGCGGTGTAGATATTTCCATGTTTATACAGATAGCGGTGTAGATATTTCAATGTTCATACAGATAGCGGTGTAGTTATTTCCATGTGTAAAGAGATAGCTGTGTAGATATTTCCATGTATATGCAGATAGCTGTGTAGATATTTCCATTTTCATGCAGATAGCGGTGTATATATTTCCATCTTCAAACAGATAGCGGTGTAGAGATTTCCATGTTCATACAGATAGCAATGTAGATATTTCCATGTTTATACAGATAGCGGTGAAGATGTATGCATGTTCACACAGATAGCGGTGTGGATATTTCCATGTTCATCCAGAGGGCTGTGTAGATATATCCATGTTCATACAGATAGCGGTGTAGATATTTCCATGTTCATACTGATAGCGGTGTAGACATTTCCATGTTCATACAGATAGCGGTGTAGATATATCCATGTTCATACAGATAGCGGAGTAGATATTTCCATGTTCATACAGATAGCGGTGCTGATATTTCCATGCTTATACAGGTAGCGGTGTAGATATTTCCATGTTTATACAGATAGCGGTGTAGATATTTCCATGTTTATACAGATAGCGGTGTAGATATTTCCATGTTTATTCAGATAGCGGTGCAGATATCTCCGTCTTAATACAGATGGCGGTGTAGATATTTATATGTTCATACATATGGCAATGCAGATATTTCCATGTTCATACAGATGGCGGTGTAGATATTTCCATGTTCATACAGATAGCGGTGTAGATATCTCCATTTTCATACCGAGAGCGGTGCTGATATTTCCAAGTTTATACAGGCAGCGGTGTAGATATTTCCATGTTTATACAGATTGTGGTTTAGATATTTCCTTCTTAATACAGATGGCGGTGTAGATATTTATATGTTCATACAGATGGCGGTGCAGATATTTCCATGTTCATACAGAAGGCGGTGTAGATATTTCCATGTTTATAGATATAGCGGTGTAGTTATTTCCATGTGTAAAGAGATAGCTGTGTAGATATTTCCATGTATATGCAGAAAGCTTTGTAGATATTTCCATTTTCATGCAGATAGCGGTGTAGATATTTCCATGTTTATACAGATAGCGGTGAAGATGTATGCATTTTTACACAGATAGCGGTGTGGATATTTCCATGTTCATCCAGAGGGCTGTGTAGATATATCCATGTTCATAAAGATAGCGGTATAGTTATTTCCATGTGTAAAGAGATAGCTGTTTAGATATTTCCATGTATATGCAGATAACAGTGTAGATATTTCCATTTTCATGCAGATAGCGGTGTATATATTTCCATGTTCCTACAGATAGCGGTGCTGATATTTCCATGTTTATACAGGTAGCGGTGTAGATATTTCCATGTTTATACAGATAGCAGAGTAGATATTTCCAGGTTTATACAGATAGCGGTGTAGATATCTCCATCTTAATACAGATGGCGGAGTAGATATTTATATGTTCATACAGATGGCGGTGTAGATATTTCCATGTTCATCCACATGGCTCTGTAGATATATCCATGTTCGTACAGATGGCGGTGAAGATATTTCCATGTTCATACAGATAGTGGTGTAGATATTTCCATGTTCATACAGATAGCGGTGTAGATATTTCCATGTTCATACAGATAGCGGTGTAGCTATTTCCATGTTCATACAGATAGCGGTGCGAATATTTCCATGTTCATCCAGATGGCTGTGTAGATATATCCATGTTCATACAGATGGCCGTGTAGATATCTCCATGTTCATACAGATAGAGGGGCTGATAGTTCCATGTTCATCCAGATAGCGGTGCTGATATTTCCATGTTTATACAGATAGCGGTGTAGACATTTCCATGTTTATTCAGATAACGGTGTAGATATCTCCATCTTAATACAGATGGCGGTGCAGATATTTCCATGTTCATACAGATGGCGGTGCAGATATTTCCATGTTCATACAGATGGCGGTGTAGATATTTCCATGTTCATACATATAGCGTTGTAGTTATTTCCATGTGTAAAGAGATAGCTGTGTAGTTATTTCCATGTATATGCAGATAGCAGTGTAGATATTTCCATTTTCATGCAGATAGCGGTGTAGATATTTCCATGTTCAAACATATAGCTGTGTAGATATTTCCATGTTCATACAGATAGCGGTGCAGATATTTCCATGTTCATTCAGATAGCGGTGTAGAGATTTCCATGTTTATACAGATAGCGGTGAAGATGTATGCATGTTTACACAGATAGCGGTGTAGATATTTCCATGTTCAAACAGATAGCGTTGTAGTTATTTCCATGTTCATACAGATGGCGGTGTAGATATTTCCATGTTCGTACAGAGAGTGGTGTAGATATTTCCATGTTCATACAGATAGCGGTGTAGATATTTCCATGTTCCTACTGATAGCGGTGCTGATATTTCCATGTTTCTACAGGTAGCGGTGTAGAAATTTCCATGTTTATCCAGATAGCGGTGTAGATATTTCCATGTTTATACAGATAGCGGTGTAGATATTTCCAGGTTTATACAGATAGCGTTGTAGAAATCTCCATCTTAATACAGATGGCCGTGTAGATATTTATATGTTCATACAGATGGCCGTGTAGATATTTCCATGTTCATCCAGATGGCACTGTAGATATATCCATGTTCGTACAGATGGCGTTGAAGATATTTCCTTGTTCATACAGATAGCGGTGTAGATATTTCCATGTTCATACAGATAGCGGTGTAGATATATCCATGTTCATACAGATAGCGGTGTAGCTATTTCCATGTTCAAACAGATAGCGGTGTAGATATTTCCGTGTTCCTCCAGATGGCTGTGTAGATATATCCATGTTCATACAGATGGCGGTGTAGATATCTCCATGTTCATACAGATAGAGGGGCTGATATTTCCATGTTCATACAGACAGCGGTGCTGATATTCCCATGTTTATACAGATAGCGGTGTAGATATTTCCATGTTTATTCAAATAGCGGTGTAGATATCTCCATCTTAATACAGATGGCAGTGTAGATATTTATATGTTCATACAGATGGCGGTGCAGATATTTCCATGTTCATACAGATGGCGGTGTAGATATTTCCATGTTCATACAGATAGCGGTGTAGTTATTTCCATGTGTAAAGAGATAGCTGTGAAGATATTTCCATGTATATGCAGATAGCTGTGTAGATATTTCCATGTTTATACAGGTAGTGGTGTAGATATTTCCATGTTTATACAGATAGCGGTGTAGATATTTCCATGTTTATACAGATAGCGGTGTAGATATTTCAATGTTCATACAGATAGCGGTTTAGATATTTCTTTCTTAATACAGATGGCGGTGTAGATATTTATATGTTCATACAGATGGCGGTGCAGATATTTCCATGTTCATACAGATGGCGGTGTAGATATTTCCATGTTTATGGATATAGCGGTGTAGTTATTTCCATGTGTAAAGAGATAGCAGTGTAGATATTTTCATGTATATGCAGATAGCTTTGTAGATATTTCCATTTTCATGCAGATACCGGTGTAGATATTTACATGTTCAAACAGATAGCGGTGTAGATATTTCCATGTTCATTCAGATAGCTTTGTAGATATTTCCATGTTCATACAGATAGCGGTGTAGATATTTCCATGTTCATACAGATAGCGGTGTAGATATTTCCATGTTCATACAGATAGCGGTGCTGATATTTCCATGTTTATACAGGTAGCCGTGTACATATTTCCATGTTTATACAGATAGCGGTGTAGATATTTCCATGTTCATACAGATAGCGGTGTAGATATTTCCATGTTCATACTGATAGCGTTGTAGACATTTCCATGTTCATACAGATAGCGGTGTAGATATTTCCATGTTCAGACAGATAGCGGTGTAGATATTTCCATGTTCATACAGATAGCGGTGCTGATATTTCCATGCTTATACAGGTAGCGGTGTAGATATTTCCATGTTTATACAGATAGCGGTGTGGATATTTCCATGTTTATACAGATAGCGGTGTAGATATTTCCATGTTTATTCAGATAGCGGTGTAGATATCTCCGTCTTAATACAGATGGAGGTGTAGATATTTATATGTTCATACAGATGGCGATGCAGATATTTCCATGTTCATACAGATGGCGGTGTAGATATTTCCATGTTCATACAGATAGCGGTGTAGCTATCTCCATGTTCATACAGATAGCAGTGTAGATATTTCCATGTTCATACAGATAACGGTGTAGATATCTCCATTTTCATACCGAGAGCGGTGCTGATATTTCCAAGTTTATACAGGCAGCGGTGTAGATATTTCCATGTTTATACAGATAGCGGTTTAGATATTTCCTTCTTAATACAGATGGCGGTGTAGATATTTATATGTTCATACAGATGGCGGTGCAGATATTTCCATGTTCATACAGATTTCGGTGTAGATATTTCCATGATTATAGAGATAAGGAGTACTTATTTCCATGTGTTAAGAGATAGCTGTGTAGATATTTCCATGTGTATGCAGATAGCTGTGTAGATATTTCCATTTTCATGCAGACAGAGTTGTAGATATTTCCATGTTCAAACAGATAGCGGTGTAGATATTTCCATGTTCATACAGATAGCGGTGTAGATATTTCCATGTTTATACAGATAGCGGTGTAGATATTTCCATGTTCATACAGATGACGGTGTAGATATTTGCATGTTCATACAGATAGCGGTGTAGTTATTTCCATGTGTAAAGAGATAGCTGTGTAGATATTTCCATGTATATGCAGATAGCTGTGTAGATATTTCCATTTTCATGCAGATAGCGGTGTATATATTTCCATCTTCAAACAGATAGCGGTGTAGATATTTCCATGTTCATACAGATAGCAATGTAGATATTTCCATGTTTATACAGATAGCGGTGAAGATGTATGCATGTTCACACAGATAGCGGTGTGGATATTTCCATGTTCATCCAGAGGGCTGTGTAGATATATCCATGTTCATACAGATAGCGGTGTAGATATTTCCATGTTCATACTGATAGCGGTGTAGACATTTCCATGTTCATACAGATAGCGGTGTAGATATTTCCATGTTCATACAGATAGCGGTGCTGATATTTCCATGCTTATACAGGTAACGGTGTAGATATTTCCATGTTTATACAGATAGCGGTGTAGATATTTCCATGTTTATACAGATAGCGGTGTAGATATTTCCATGTTTATTCAGATAGCGGTGTAGATATCTCCGTCTTAATACAGATGGCGGTGTAGATATTTATATATTCATACATATGGCAATGCAGATATTTCCGTGTTCATACAAATGGCGGTGTAGATATTTCCATGTTCATACAGATAGCGGTGTAGATATCTCCATTTTCATACCGAGAGCGGTGCTGATATTTCCAAGTTTATACAGGCAGCGGTGTAGATATTTCCATGTTTATACAGATTGTGGTTTAGATATTTCCTTCTTAATACAGATGGCGGTGTAGATATTTATATGTTCATACAGATGGCGGTGCAGATATTTCCATGTTCATACAGAAGGCGGTGTAGATATTTCCATGTTTATAGATATAGCGGTGTAGTTATTTCCATGTGTAAAGAGATAGCTGTGTAGATATTTCCATGTATATGCAGAAAGCTTTGTAGATATTTCCATTTTCATGCAGATAGCGGTGTAGATATTTCCATGTTTATACAGATAGCGGTGAAGATGTATGCATGTTTACACAGATAGCGGTGTGGATATTTCCATGTTCATCCAGAGGGCTGTGTAGATATATCCATGTTCATACAGATAGCGGTATAGTTATTTCCATGTGTAAAGAGATAGCTGTTTAGATATTTCCATGTATATGCAGATAACAGTGTAGATATTTCCATTTTCATGCAGATAGCGGTGTAGATATTTCCATGTTCCTACAGATAGCGGTGCTGATATTTCAATGTTTATACAGGTAGCGGTGTAGATATTTCCATGTTTATACAGATAGCACTGTAGATATTTCCAGGTTTATACAGATAGCTTTGTAGATATCTCCATCTTAATACAGATGGCGGTGTAGATATTTATATGTTCACACAGATGGCGGTGTAGATATTTCCATGTTCATCCAGATGGCTCTGTAGATATATCCATGTTCGTACAGATGGCGGTGAAGATATTTCCATGTTCATACAGATAGCGGTGTGGATATTTCCATGTTCATACAGATAGCGGTGTAGATACTTCCATGTTCATACAGATAGCGGTGTAGCTATTTCCATGTTCATACAGATAGCGGTGCGAATATTTCCATGTTCATCCAGATGGCTGTGTAGATATATCCATGTTCATACAGATGGCCGTGTAGATATCTCCATGTTCATACAGATAGAGGGGCTGATATTTCCATGTTCATCCAGATAGCGGTGCTGATATTTCCATGTTTATACAGATAGCGGTGTAGATATTTCCATGTTTATTCAGATAGCGGTGTACATATCTCCATCTTAATACAGATGGCGGTGTAGATATTTATATGTTCATATAGATGGCGGTGCGGATATTTCCATGTTCATACAGATGGCGGTGCAGATATTTCCATGTTCATACAGATGGCGGTGTAGATATTTCCATGTTCATACAGATAGCGTTGTAGTTATTTCCATGTGTAAAGAGATAGCTGTGTAGTTATTTCCATGTATATGCAGATAGCAGTGTAGATATTTCCATTTTCATGCAGATAGCGGTGTAGATATTTCCATGTTCAAACATATAGCGGTGTAGATATTTCCATGTTCATACAGATAGCGGTGCAGATATTTCCATGTTCATTCAGATAGCGGTGTAGATATTTCCATGTTTATACAGATAGCGGTGAAGATGTATGCATGTTTACACAGATAGCGGTGTAGATATTTCCATGTTCATCCAGATGGCTGTGTAGATATCTACATGTTCATACAGATAGCGGTGTAGATATTTCCATGTTCATACAGATAGCGGTGTAGCTATTTCCATGTTCATACAGATAGCGGTGTAGAGATTTCCATGTTTATACAGATAGCGGTGAAGATGTATGCATGTTTACACAGATAGCGGTGTAGATATTTCCATGTTCATACAGATAGCGTTGTAGTTATTTCCATGTTCATACAGATGGCGGTGTAGATATTTCCATGTTCGTACAGAGAGTGGTGTAGATATTTCCATGTTCATACAGATAGCGGTGTAGATATTTCCATGTTCCTACTGATAGCGGTGCTGATATTTCCATGTTTCTACAGGTAGCGGTGTAGAAATTTCCATGTTTATCCAGATAGCGGTGTAGATATTTCCATGTTTATACAGAGAGCGGTGTAGATATTTCCAGGTTTATACAGATAGCGGTGTAGAAATCTCCATCTTAATACAGATGGCGGTGTAGATATTTATTTGTTCATACAGATGGCCGTGTAGATATTTCCATGTTCATCAAGATGGCACTGTAGATATATCCATGTTCGTACAGATGGCATTGAAGATATTTCCTTGCTCATACAGATAGCGGTGTAGATATTTCCATGTTCATACAGATAGCGGTGTAGATATATCCATGTTCATACAGATAGCCGTGTAGCTATTTCCATTTTCAAACAGATAGCGGTGTAGATATTTCCATGTTCCTCCAGATGGCTGTGTAGATATATCCATGTTCATACAGATGGCGGCGTAGATATCTCCATGTTCATACAGATAGAGGGGCTGATATTTCCATGTTCATACAGACAGCGGTGCTGATATTCCCATGTTTATACAGATAGCGGTGTAGATATTTCCATGTTTATTCAAATAGCGGTGTAGATATCTCCATCTTAATACAGATGGCAGTGTAGATATATATATGTTCATACAGATGGCGGTGCAGATAATTCCATGTTCATACAGATGGCGGTGTAGATATTTCCATGTTCACACAGATTGCGGTGTAGTTATTTCCATGTGTAAAGAGATAGCTGTGAAGATATTTCCATGTATATGCAGATAGCTGTGTAGATATTTCCATTTTCATGCAGATAGCGGTGTAGATATTTCCATGTTCAAACAGATCGCGGTGTAGATATTTCCATGTTCATACAGATAGCGGTGCAGATATTTCCATGTTCATACAGATAGCGGTGTAGATATTTCCATGTTTATACAGATAGCGGTGAAGATGTATGCATGTTTACAGAGATAGCGGTGTGGATATTTCCATGTTCATCCAGAGGGCTGTGTAGATATATCCATGTTCATCCAGATGGCTGTGTAGATATATCCATGTTCATACAGATGCCGGTGAAGGTATTTCCATATTCATACAGATAGCGGTGTAGATATCTCCATGTTCATACAGATAGAGGGGATGATATTTTCATGTGCATACAGATAGCGGTGCTGATATTTCCATGTTTATACAGGTTGCGGTGTAGATATTTCCATGTTTATAGAGATAGCGGTGTAGATATTTCCATGTTTATACAGATAGCGGTGTAGATATTTCCATGTTTATACAGATATCGGTGTAGATATCTCCATCTTAATACAGATGGCCGTGTAGATATGTATATGTTCATACAGATGTCGGTGCAGCTATTTCCATGTTCATACAGATGGTGGTGTAGATATTTCCATGTTCATACAGATAGCCTTGTAGACATTTCCATGTTTATACAGATAGCGGTGAAGATGTATGCATGTTTACACAGATAGCGGTGTAGATATTTCCATGTGTAAAGAGATAGCTGTGTAGATATTTCCATGTATATGCAGATAGCTGTGTATATATTTCCATTTTCATGCAGATAGCTTTTTAGATATTTCCATGTTCAAAAGGGTAGCGGTGTAGATATTTCCATGTTCATAGACATAGCGGTGTAGATACTTCCATGTTCATACAGATAGAGGGGCTGATATTTCCATGTTCATACAGACAGCGGTGCTGATATTTCCATTTTTATTCAGAGAGCGGTGTAGATATTTCCATGTTTATACAGATAGCGGTTTAGATATTTCAATGTTTATAGAGATAGCAGTGTAGATATCTCCATCTTAATACAGATGGCGGTGTAGATATTTATATGTTCATACAGATAGCGGTGCAGACATTTCCATGTTCATACAGACAGCGGTGTAGTTATTTCCATGTGTAAAGAGATAGCTGTGTAGATATTTCCATGTATGTGCAGATAGCTGTGTAGATATTTCCATTTTTATGCTGATAGCGGTTTAGATATTTCCATGTTCAAACAGATAGCGGTGTAGATATTTCCGAGTTCATACAGAAAGCGGTGTTGATATTTCCATACTTATACAGATTGCGGTGAAGATGTATGCATGTTTACACTGATAGCGGTGTAGATATTTCCATGTTCATGCAGATAGCGGTGTAGATATTTCCATGTTCATCCAGATGGCAGTGTAGATATATCCGTGTTCATACAGATAGCGGTGTAGATATTTCCATGTTCCTACAGATAGCGGTGTAGGTATTTCCATGTTTATACAGATATCATTGTAGATATTTCCATGTTTATACAGATAGCGGTGAAGATGTATGCATGTTAATACAGATAGCGGTGTAGATATTTCCATGTTCATACAGATAGCGGTGTAGATACTTCAATGTTCATAGAGATGGTGGTGCAGATATTTCCATGTTCATACAGATGGCGGTGTAGATATTTCCATGTTTATAGATATAGCGGTGTAGTTATTTCCATGTGTAAAGAGATAGCTTTGTAGATATTTCCATGTATATGCAGACAGCTTTGTAGATATTTCCATTTTCATGCAGATAGCGGTGTAGACATTTCCATGTTCAAACAGATAGCGGTGTAGATATTTCCATGTTCATACAGATAGCAGTGTAGATATTTCCGTGTTTATACAGATAGCGGTGAAGATGTATGCATGTTTACACAGATAGCTGTGTAGATATTTCCATGTTCATAAAGATAGCGGTGTAGATATTTCCATGTTCATCCAGATGAATGTGTAGATATATCCATGTTCATACAGATGGCGGTGAAGATATTTCCATGTTCATACAGATAGCGGTGTAGTTATTTCCATGTGTAAAGAGATAGCTGTGTAGATATTTCCATGTATATGCAGATAGCAGTGTAGATATCTCCATTTTCATGCAGATAGCGGTGTAGATATTTCCATGTTCATACAGATAGCGGTGTGGATATTTCCATGTTTATACAGATAGCGGTGAAGATCTATGCATTTTTACACAGATAGCGGAGTAGATATTTCCATGTTCATCCAGATGGCTGTGTAGATGTTTCCATGTTCATACAGATAGCGGTGTAGATATTTCCATGTTCATACAGATAGCGGTGTAGCTATTTCCATGTTCATACAGATAGCGGTGTAGATATTTCCATGTTTATACAGATAGCGGTGAAGATGTATGCATGTTTACACAGATAGCGGTGTTTATATTTCCATGTTCATCCAGAGGGCTGTGTAGATATTTCCATGTTTATACAGATAGCGGTGAAGATGTATGCATGTTTACACAGATAGCGGTGTAGATATTTCCATGTTCATCCAGATGGCTGTGTAGATATATCCAAGTTCATACAGATATCGGTGTAGATATTTCCATGTTCATACAGATAGCGGTGTAGCTATTTCCATGTTCATACAGATAGCGGTGTAGATATTTCCATGTTCATACAGATAGCGGTGAAGATGTATGCATGTTTACATAGATAGCGGTGTAGATATTTCCATGTTCATACAGATAGCGGTGTAGATATTTCCATGTTCATCCAGATGGCTGTGTAGATATATCCATGTTCATCCAGATGGCTGTGTAGATATATCCATGTTCCTACAGATAGCGGTGCTGATATTTCAATGATTATACAGGTAGCGGTGTAGAAATTTCCATGTTTACACAGATAGCGGAGTAGATATTTCCATGTTTATACAGATAGCGGTGTAGATATTTCGACGTTTATACAGATAGCGGTGTAGATATTTCCATGTTCATCCAGATGGCTCTGTAGATATATCCATGTTCGTACAGATGGCGGTGAAGATATTTCCATGTTCATACAGATAGCGGTGTAGATATTTCCATGTTCATACAGATAGCGGTGTAGATATTTCCATGTTCATACAGATAGCGGTGTAGCTATTTCCATGTTCATACAGATAGCGGTGTAGATATTTCCATGTTCATCCAGATGGCTGTGTAGATATATCCATGTTCACACAGATGGCGGTGTAGATATCTCTATGTTCATAGAGATAGAGGGGCTGATATTTCCATGTACATACAGATAGCGGTGCTGATATTTCCATGTTTATACAGATAGCGGTGTAGATATTTCCATGTTTATTCAGATAGCGGTGTAGATATCTCCATCTTAATAAAGATGGTGGTGTAGATATTTATATGTTCATTCAGATGGCGGTGCAGATATTTCCATGTTCATACAGATGGCGGTGTAGATATTTCCATGTTCATACAGATAGCGGTGTAGATATTTCCATGTTCATACAGATAGCGGTGCTGATATTTCCATGTTTATACAGGTAGCGGTGTAGATGTTTCCATGTTTATACAGATTGCGGTGTAGATATTTCCGTGTTTATTCAGATAGCGGTGTAGATATTTCCATGTTTATACAGATAGCAGTGTAGATATCTCCATCTTAATACAGATGGCGGTGTAGATATTTCCATGTTCATCCAGATGGCTCTGTAGATATATCCTTGTTCGTACAGATGGCTGTGAAGATATTTCCATGTTCATACAGATAGCGGTGTAGCTATTTCCATGTTCATACAGATAGCGGTGTAGATATTTCCATGTTCATACAGATGGCTGTGTAGCTATTTCCATGTTCATACAGATAGCGGTGCTGATATTTCCATGTTCATACAGATGGCGGTGTAGATATTTCCATGTTTATAGAGGTATCGGTGTAGTTATTTCCATGTGTAAAGAGATAGCTTTGTAGATATTTCCACATATATGCAGATAGCTGTGTAGATATTTCCATTTTCATGCATATAGCGGTGTAGATATTTCCATGCTCAAACAGATAGTGTTGTAGATATTTCCATGTTCATACAGATACCGGTGTAGATATTTCCAAGTTTATACAGATAGCGGTGTAGATATCTCCATCTTAATACAGATGGCGGTGTAGATATTTATATGTTTATACAGATGGCGGTGCAGATATTTCCATGTTCATACAGATGGCGGTGTAGATATTTCCATGTTTATAGAGATAGCGGTGTAGTTATTTCCATGTGTAAAGAGAAATCTTTGTAGATATTTCCATGTATATGCTGATAGCTTTGTAGATATTTCTATTTTCATGCAGATAGCGGTTTAGATATTTCCATGTTCGTACAGATAGCGGTGTAGATATTTCCATGTTCATACAGATAGCGTTGTAGATATTTCCATGTTTATACAGATAGCGGTGAAGATGTATGCATGTTTACACAGATAGCGGTGTAGATATTTCCATGTTCATACAGATAGCGGTGTAGATATTTCAATGTTCATACAGATAGCGGTTTAGATATTTCCTTCTTAATACAGATGGCGGTGTAGATATTTATATGTTCATACAGATGGTGGTGCAGATATTTCCATGTTCATACAGATGGCGGTGTAGATATTTCCATGTTTATAGATATAGCGGTGTAGTTATTTCCATGTGTAAAGAGATAGCTGTGTAGATATTTCCATGTATATGCAGATAGCTTTGTAGATATTTCCATTTTCATGCAGATAGCGGTGTAGATATTTCCATGTTCAAACAGATAGCGGTGTAAGTATTTCCATGTTCATACAGATAGCACTGTAGATATTTCCATGTTCATACAGATAGCGGTGTAGATATTTCCTTGTTCATCCAGATGGCTGTGTAGATATATTCTTGTTCCTACAGATGGCGGTGAAGATATTTCCATGTTCATACAGATAGCGGTATAGTTATTTCCATGTGTAAAGAGATAGGTGTGTAGGTATTTCCATGTATATGCAGATAGCTGTGTATATATTTCCATTTTCATGCAGATAGCGGTTTAGATATTTCCATGTTCAAACAGATAGCGGTGTAGATATTTCCATGTTGATCCAGATGGCTGTGTAGATATATCAATGTTCATACAGATAGAGATGTAGATATTTCCATGTTCATACAGATAGTGGTGTAGTTATTTCCATGTTCATACAGATAGCGGTGTAGCTATTTCCATGTTCATACAGATAGTAGTGTAGATATTTCCATGTTCATAGAGATAGTGGTGTAGATATTTCCATGTTCATACAGATAGCGGTGTAGCTATTTCCATGTTGATACAGATAGCGGTGTAGCTATTTCCATCTTCATACAGATAGCAATGTAGATATTTCCATGTTTATACAGATAGCGGTGAAGATGTAAGCATGTTTACACAGATAGCGGTGTTTATATATCCATGTTCATCCAGAGGGCTGTGTAGATATTTCCATGTTTATACAGATAGCGGTGAAGATGTATGCATGTTTACACAGATAGCGGTGTAGATATTTCCATGTTCATCCAGATGGCTGTGTAGATATATCCATGTTCATACAGATATCGGTGTAGATATTTCCATGTTCATACAGATAGCGGTGTAGCTATTTCCATGTTCATACAGATAGCGGTGTAGATATTTCCATGTTCATACAGATAGCGGTGAAGATGTATGCATGTTTACACAGATAGCGTTGTAGATATTTCCATGTTCATACAGATAGCGGTGTAGATATTTCCATGTTCATCCAGATGGCTGTGTAGATATATCCATGTTCATCCAGATGGCTGTGTAGATATATCCATGTTCTTACAGATAGCGGTGCTGATATTTCCATTATTATACAGGTAGCGGTGTAGAAATTTCCATATTTATACAGATAGCGGTGTAGATATTTCCATGTTTATACAGATAGCGGTGTAGATATTTCGAGGTTTATACAGATAGCAGTGTAGATATTTCCATCTTAATACAGATGGCGGTGTAGATATTTATATGTTCATACAGATGGCGGTGTAGATATTTCCATGTTCATCCAGATGGTTCTGTAGATATATCCATGTTCGTACAGATGGCGGTGAAGATATTTCCATGTTCATACAGATAGCGGTGTAGCTATTTCCATGTTCATACAGATAGCGTTGTAGATATTTCCATGTTTATACAGATAGCGGTGAAGATGTATGCTTGTTTACCAGATAGCGGTGTAGATATTTCCATGTTCATACAGATAGCGGTGTAGATATTTCAATGTTCATACAGATAGCGGTTTAGATATTTCCTTCTTAATACAGATGGCGGTGTAGATATTTATATGTTCATACAGATGGTGGTGCAGATATTTCCATGTTCATACAGATGGCGGTATAGTTATTTCCATGTGTAAAGAGATAGCTGTGTAGATATTTCCATGTATATGCAGATAGCTGTGTAGATATTTCTATTTTCATGCAGATAGCGGTTTAGATATTTCCATGTTCATACAGATAGCGGTGTAGATATTTCCATGTTCATACAGATAGCCTTGTAGATATTTCCATGTTTATACCGATAGCGGTGAAGATGTATGCATGTTTACACAGATAGCGGTGTAGCTATTTCCATGTTCATACAGATAGCGGTGTAGATATTTCAATGTTCCTACAGATAGCGGTTTAGATATTTCCTTCTTAATACAGATGGCGGTGTAGATATTTATATGTTCATACAGATGGTGGTGCAGATATTTCCATGTTCATACAGATGGCGGTGTAGATATTTCCATGTTTATAGATATATCGGTGTAGTTATTTCCATGTGTAAAGAGATAGCTGTGTAGATATTTCCATGTATATGCAGATAGCTTTGTAGATATTTCCATTTTCATGCAGATAGCGGTGTAGATATTTCCATGTTCAAACAGATAGCGGTGTAGGTATTTCCATGTTCATACAGATAGCACTTTAGATATTTCCATGTTTATACAGATAGCGGTGAGGATGTATGCATGTTTACACAGATAGCGGTGTAGATATTTCCATGTTCATACAGATAGCGGTGTAGATATTTCCATGTTCATCCAGATGGCTGTGTAGATATATCCATGTTCCTACAGATGGCGGTGAAGATATTTCCATGTTCATACAGATAGTGGTATAGTTATTTCCATGTGTGAAGAGATAGGTGTGTAGATATTTCCATGTATATGCAGATAGCTGTGTATATATTTCCATTTTCATGCAGATAGCGGTTTAGATATTTCCATGTTCAAACAGAGAGCGGTGTAGATATTTCCATGTTCATCCAGATGGCTGTGTTGATATATCCATGTTCATACAGATAGCGGTGTAGATATTTCCATGTTCATACAGATAGCGGTGTAGATATTTCAATGTTCATACAGATAGCGGTTTAGATATTTCCTTCTTAATACAGATGGCGGTGTAGATATTTATATGTTCATACAGATGGTGGTGCAGATATTTCCATGTTCATACAGATGTCGGTATAGTTATTTCCATGTGTAAAGAGATAGCTGTGTAGATATTTCCATGTATATGCAGATAGCTGGGTAGATATTTCTATTTTCATGCAGATAGCGGTTTAGATATTTCCATGTTCGTACAGATAGCGGTGTAGATATTTCCATGTTCATACAGATAGCGTTGTAGATATTTCCATGTTTATACCGATAGCGGTGAAGATGTATGCATGTTTACACAGATAGCGGTGTAGATATTTCCATGTTCATACAGATAGCGGTGTAGATATTTCAATGTTCATACAGATAGCGGTTTAGATATTTCCTTCTTAATACAGATGGCAGTGTAGATATTTATATGTTCATACAGATGGTGGTGCAGATATTTCCATGTTCATACAGATGGCGGTGTAGATATTTCCATGTTTATAGATATAGCGGTGTAGTTATTTCCATGTGTAAAGAGATAGCTGTGTAGATATTTCCATGTATATGCAGATAGCTTTGTAGATATTTCCATTTTCATGCAGATAGCGGTGTAGATATTTCCATGTTCAAACAGATAGCGGTGTAGTTATTTCCATGTTCATACAGATAGCACTTTAGATATTTCCATGTTTATACAGATAGCGGTGAGGATGTATGCATGTTTACACAGATAGCGGTGTAGATATTTCCATGTTCATACAGATAGTGGTGTAGATATTTCCATGTTCATCCAGATGGCTGTGTAGATATATCCATGTTCCTACAGATGGCGGTGAAGATATTTCCATGTTCATACAGATAGCAGTATAGTTATTTCCATGTGTAAAGAGATAGGTGTGTAGATATTTCCATGTATATGCAGATAGCTGTGTATATATTTCCATTTTCATGCAGATAGCGGTGTAGATATTTCCATATTCATCCAGATGGCTGTGTTGATATATCCATGTTCATACAGATAGCGGTGTAGATATTTCCATGTTCATACAGATAGTGGTGTAGATATTTCCATGTTCATACAGATAGCGGTGTAGCTATTTCCATGTTCATACAGATAGCAGTGTAGATATTTCCATGTTCACAGAGATAGCGGTGTAGATATTTCCATGTTCATAGAGATAGCGGTGCTGATATTTCCATGTTTATACAGGTAGCGGTGTAGATATTTCCATGTTTATACAGATAGCGGTGTAGGTATTTCCATGTCTATACATATTGCGGTGTAGATATTTCCAAGTTTATACAGATAGCGGTGTAGATATCTCCATCTTAATACAGATGGCGGTGTAGATATTTATATGTTTATACAGATGGCGGTGCAGATATATCCATGTTCATACAGATAGCGGGGTAGATATCTCCTTCTTAATACAGATGGCGGTGTAGATATTTATATGTTCATACAGATGGCGGTGCAGATATTTCCATGTTCATACAGATGGGGGTGTAGATATTTCCATGTTTACAGAGATAGCGTTGTAGTTATTTCCATGTGTAAAGAGATAGCTGTGTAGATATTTCCATGTATATGCAGATAGCTGTGTAGTTATTTCCATTTTCATGCAGAGAGCGGTGTAGATATTTCCATGTTCAAACAGATAGCGGTGTAGATATTTCCATGTTCATACAGATAGCAGTGCTGATATTTCCATGTTTATACAGGCAGCGGTGTAGATATTTCCACGTTTACAGATAGCGGTTTAGATATTTCCTTCTTAATACAGATGGCGGGGTAGATATTTTATGTTCATACAGATGGCGGTGTAGATATTTCCATGTTGATACAGATAGCGGTGTAAATATTTCCATGTTCATACAGATAGCGGTGCTGATATTTCCATGTTTATACAGGCAGCGGTGTAGATATTTCCATGTTTATACAGATAGCGGTTTAGATATTTCCTTCTTAATACAGATGGCAGTGTAGATATTTATTTGTTCATACAGATGGCGGTGCAGATATTTCCTTGTTCATACAGATGGCGGTGTAGATATTTCCATGGTTATAGATATAGCGGTGTAGTTATTTCCATGTGTAAAGAGATAGCTGTGTAGATATTTCCATTTATATGCAGATAGCTTTGTAGATATTTCCATTTTCATGCAGATAGCGGTGTAGATATTTCCATGTTCAAACAGATAGCGGTGTAGATATTTCCATGTTCATTCAGATAGCTTTGTAGATATTTCCATGTTCATACAGATGGCGGTGTAGATATTTCCATGTTCATGCAGATAGCGTTGCTGATATTTCCATGTTTATACAGGTAGCAGTGTAGATATTTCCATGGTTATACAGATAGCGGTGTAGATATTTCCCTGTTTATACAGATAGCGGTGTAGATATTTCCATGTTTATTCAGATAGCGGTGTAGATATATCCATCTTAATACAGATGGCGGTGTAGATATTTATATGTTCATACAGATGGCGGTGCAGATATTTCCATGTTCATACAGATGGCGGTGTAGATATTTCCATGTTTATACAGATAGCGGTGTAGTTATTTCCATGTGTAAAGAGATAGCTGTGTAGATATTTCCATGTATATGCAGATAGCAGTATAGATATTTCCATTTTCATGCAGATAGCGGTGTAGATATTTCCATGTTCAAACAGATAGCAGTGTAGATATTTCCATGTTCATACAGATAGCGGTGTAGATATTTCCATGTTCATACAGATAACGGTGTAGATATTTCCATGTTTATACAGATAGCGGTGAAGATCTATGCATGTTTACACAGATAGCGGAGTAGATATTTCCATGTTCATCCAGATGGCTGTGTAGATATTTCCATGTTCATGCAGATAGCGGTGTAGCTATTTCCATGTTCATACAGATAGCGGTGTAGATATTTCCATGTTCATACAGATAGCGGTGTAGATATTTCCATGTTCATACAGATAGCGGTGCTGATATTTCCATGTTTATACAGGCAGCGGTGTAGATATTTCAATGTTCATACAGATTGCGGTGTACAAATTTCAATGTTCATACAGATAGCGGTTTAGATATTTCCTTCTTAATACAGATGGCGGTGTAGATATTTATATGTTCATACAGATGGCGGTGCAGATATTTCCATGTTCATACAGATGGCGGTGTAGATATTTCCATGTTTATAGAGATAGCGGAGTACTTATTTCCATGTGTTAAGAGATAGCTGTGTAGATATTTCCATGTGTATGCAGATAGCTGTGTAGATATTTCCATATTCATGCAGACAGCGGTGAAGATATTTCCATGTTGAAACAGATAGCAGTGTAGATATTTCCATGTTCATACAGATAGCGGTGTAGATAATTCCATGTTCATACAGATAGCGGTGCTGATATTTCCATGTTTATACAGGTAGTGGTGTAGATATTTCCATGTTTATACAGATAGCGGTGTAGATATTTCCATGTTTATACAGATAGCGGTGTAGATATTTCCATGTTTATACAGATAGCAGTGTAGATATCTCCATCTTAATACAGATGGCGGTGTAGATATTTATATGTTCATACAGATGGCGGTGCACAAATTTCCATGTTCATACAGATGGCGGTGTAGATATTTCCATGTTCATACAGATAGCGGTGTAGTTATTTCCATGTGTAAAGAGATAGCTGTGTAGATATTTCCATGTATATGCAGATAGCAGTGTAGATATTTCCATTTTCATGCAGATAGCGGTGTAGATATTTCCATTTTCATGCAGATAGCGGTGTAGCTATTTCCATGTTCAAACAGATAGCGGTGTAGTTATTTCCATGTTCATACAGATAGCGGTGTAGATATTTCCATGTTCAAAAGGATAGCGGTGTAGATATTTCCATGTTTATACAGATAGCGGTGTAGTTATTTCCATGTGTAAAGAGATAGCTGTGTAGATATTTCCATGTGTATGCAGATAGCTGTGTAGATATTTCCATTTTCAAGCAGACAGCGTTGTAGATATTTCCATGTTCAAACAGATAGCGGTGTAGATATTTCCATGTTCATACAGATAGCGGTGTAGCTATTTCCATGTTCATACAGATAGCGGTGTAGCTATTTCCATGTTCATACAGATAGCGGTGTAGATATTTCCATGTTTATACAGATAGCGGTGAAGATGTATGCATGTTTACACAGATAGCGGTGTTTATATTTCCATGTTCATCCAGAGGGCTGTGTAGATATTTCCATGTTTATACAGATAGCGGTGAAGATGTATGCATGTTTACACAGATAGCGGTGTAGATATTTCCATGTTCATCCAGATGGCTGTGTAGATATATCCAAGTTCATACAGATATCGGTGTAGATATTTCCATGTTCATACAGATAGCGGTGTAGCTATTTCCATGTTCATACAGATAGCGGTGTAGATATTTCCATGTTCATACAGATAGCGGTGAAGATGTATGCATGTTTACATAGATAGCGGTGTAGATATTTCCATGTTCATACAGATAGCGGTGTAGATATTTCCATGTTCATCCAGATGGCTGTGTAGATATATCCATGTTCATCCAGATGGCTGTGTAGATATATCCATGTTCCTACAGATAGCGGTGCTGATATTTCAATGATTATACAGGTAGCGGTGTAGAAATTTCCATGTTTACACAGATAGCGGAGTAGATATTTCCATGTTTATACAGATAGCGGTGTAGATATTTCGACGTTTATACAGATAGCGGTGTAGATATTTCCATGTTCATCCAGATGGCTCTGTAGATATATCCATGTTCGTACAGATGGCGGTGAAGATATTTCCATGTTCATACAGATAGCGGTGTAGATATTTCCATGTTCATACAGATAGCGGTGTAGATATTTCCATGTTCATACAGATAGCGGTGTAGCTATTTCCATGTTCATACAGATAGCGGTGTAGATATTTCCATGTTCATCCAGATGGCTGTGTAGATATATCCATGTTCACACAGATGGCGGTGTAGATATCTCTATGTTCATAGAGATAGAGGGGCTGATATTTCCATGTACATACAGATAGCGGTGCTGATATTTCCATGTTTATACAGATAGCGGTGTAGATATTTCCATGTTTATTCAGATAGCGGTGTAGATATCTCCATCTTAATAAAGATGGTGGTGTAGATATTTATATGTTCATTCAGATGGCGGTGCAGATATTTCCATGTTCATACAGATGGCGGTGTAGATATTTCCATGTTCATACAGATAGCGGTGTAGATATTTCCATGTTCATACAGATAGCGGTGCTGATATTTCCATGTTTATACAGGTAGCGGTGTAGATGTTTCCATGTTTATACAGATTGCGGTGTAGATATTTCCGTGTTTATTCAGATAGCGGTGTAGATATTTCCATGTTTATACAGATAGCGGTGTAGATATCTCCATCTTAATACAGATGGCGGTGTAGATATTTCCATGTTCATCCAGATGGCTCTGTAGATATATCCTTGTTCGTACAGATGGCTGTGAAGATATTTCCATGTTCATACAGATAGCGGTGTAGCTATTTCCATGTTCATACAGATAGCGGTGTAGATATTTCCATGTTCATACAGATGGCTGTGTAGCTATTTCCATGTTCATACAGATAGCGGTGCTGATATTTCCATGTTCATACAGATGGCGGTGTAGATATTTCCATGTTTATAGAGGTATCGGTGTAGTTATTTCCATGTGTAAAGAGATAGCTTTGTAGATATTTCAACATATATGCAGATAGCTGTGTAGATATTTCCATTTTCATGCATATAGCGGTGTAGATATTTCCATGCTCAAACAGATAGTGTTGTAGATATTTCCATGTTCATACAGATACCGGTGTAGATATTTCCAAGTTTATACAGATAGCGGTGTAGATATCTCCATCTTAATACAGATGGCTGTGTAGATATTTATATGTTTATACAGATGGCGGTGCAGATATTTCCATGTTCATACAGATGGCGGTGTAGATATTTCCATGTTTATAGAGATAGCGGTGTAGTTATTTCCATGTGTAAAGAGAAAGCTTTGTAGATATTTCCATGTATATGCTGATAGCTTTGTAGATATTTCTATTTTCATGCAGATAGCGGTTTAGATATTTCCATGTTCGTACAGATAGCGGTGTAGATATTTCCATGTTCATACAGATAGCGTTGTAGATATTTCCATGTTTATACAGATAGCGGTGAAGATGTATGCATGTTTACACAGATAGCGGTGTAGATATTTCCATGTTCATACAGATAGCGGTGTAGATATTTCAATGTTCATACAGATAGCGGTTTAGATATTTCCTTCTTAATACAGATGGCGGTGTAGATATTTATATGTTCATACAGATGGTGGTGCAGATATTTCCATGTTCATACAGATGGCGGTGTAGATATTTCCATGTTTATAGATATAGCGGTGTAGTTATTTCCATGTGTAAAGAGATAGCTGTGTAGATATTTCCATGTATATGCAGATAGCTTTGTAGATATTTCCATTTTCATGCAGATAGCGGTGTAGATATTTCCATGTTCAAACAGATAGCGGTGTAAGTATTTCCATGTTCATACAGATA
The DNA here is from genome assembly GCF_029281585.2 of Gorilla gorilla gorilla. Taxonomy (NCBI): domain Eukaryota; kingdom Metazoa; phylum Chordata; class Mammalia; order Primates; family Hominidae; genus Gorilla; species Gorilla gorilla. Next base: position 12,085,416 of record NC_073234.2, on the reverse strand, counting down.
GCACTGTAGATATTTCCATGTTCATACAGATAGCGGTGTAGATATTTCCTTGTTCATCCAGATGGCTGTGTAGATATATTCTTGTTCCTACAGATGGCGGTGAAGATATTTCCATGTTCATACAGATAGCGGTATAGTTATTTCCATGTGTAAAGAGATAGGTGTGTAGATATTTCCATGTATATGCAGATAGCTGTGTATATATTTCCATTTTCATGCAGATAGCGGTTTAGATATTTCCATGTTCAAACAGATAGCGGTGTAGATATTTCCATGTTGATCCAGATGGCTGTGTAGATATATCAATGTTCATACAGATAGAGATGTAGATATTTCCATGTTCATACAGATAGTGGTGTAGTTATTTCCATGTTCATACAGATAGCGGTGTAGCTATTTCCATGTTCATACAGATAGTAGTGTAGATATTTCCATGTTCATAGAGATAGTGGTGTAGATATTTCCATGTTCATACAGATAGCGGTGTAGCTATTTCCATGTTGATACAGATAGCGGTGTAGCTATTTCCATCTTCATACAGATAGCAATGTAGATATTTCCATGTTTATACAGATAGCGGTGAAGATGTAAGCATGTTTACACAGATAGCGGTGTTTATATATCCATGTTCATCCAGAGGGCTGTGTAGATATTTCCATGTTTATACAGATAGCGGTGAAGATGTATGCATGTTTACACAGATAGCGGTGTAGATATTTCCATGTTCATCCAGATGGCTGTGTAGATATATCCATGTTCATACAGATATCGGTGTAGATATTTCCATGTTCATACAGATAGCGGTGTAGCTATTTCCATGTTCATACAGATAGCGGTGTAGATATTTCCATGTTCATACAGATAGCGGTGAAGATGTATGCATGTTTACACAGATAGCGTTGTAGATATTTCCATGTTCATACAGATAGCCGTGTAGATATTTCCATGTTCATCCAGATGGCTGTGTAGATATATCCATGTTCATCCAGATGGCTGTGTAGATATATCCATGTTCTTACAGATAGCGGTGCTGATATTTCCATTATTATACAGGTAGCGGTGTAGAAATTTCCATATTTATACAGATAGCGGTGTAGATATTTCCATGTTTATACAGATAGCGGTGTAGATATTTCGAGGTTTATACAGATAGCAGTGTAGATATTTCCATCTTAATACAGATGGCGGTGTAGATATTTATATGTTCATACAGATGGCGGTGTAGATATTTCCATGTTCATCCAGATGGTTCTGTGGATATATCCATGTTCGTACAGATGGCGGTGAAGATATTTCCATGTTCATACAGATAGCGGTGTAGCTATTTCCATGTTCATACAGATAGCGTTGTAGATATTTCCATGTTTTACAGATAGCGGTGAAGATGTATGCTTGTTTACCAGATAGCGGTGTAGATATTTCCATGTTCATACAGATAGCGGTGTAGATATTTCAATGTTCATACAGATAGCGGTTTAGATATTTCCTTCTTAATACAGATGGCGGTGTAGATATTTATATGTTCATACAGATGGTGGTGCAGATATTTCCATGTTCATACAGATGGCGGTATAGTTATTTCCATGTGTAAAGAGATAGCTGTGTAGATATTTCCATGTATATGCAGATAGCTGTGTAGATATTTCTATTTTCATGCAGATAGCGGTTTAGATATTTCCATGTTCATACAGATAGCGGTGTAGATATTTCCATGTTCATACAGATAGCCTTGTAGATATTTCCATGTTTATACCGATAGCGGTGAAGATGTATGCATGTTTACACAGATAGCGGTGTAGCTATTTCCATGTTCATACAGATAGCGGTGTAGATATTTCAATGTTCATACAGATAGCGGTTTAGATATTTCCTTCTTAATACAGATGGCGGTGTAGATATTTATATGTTCATACAGATGGTGGTGCAGATATTTCCATGTTCATACAGATGGCGGTGTAGATATTTCCATGTTTATAGATATATCGGTGTAGTTATTTCCATGTGTAAAGAGATAGCTGTGTAGATATTTCCATGTATATGCAGATAGCTTTGTAGATATTTCCATTTTCATGCAGATAGCGGTGTAGATATTTCCATGTTCAAACAGATAGCGGTGTAGGTATTTCCATGTTCATACAGATAGCACTTTAGATATTTCCATGTTTATACAGATAGCGGTGAGGATGTATGCATGTTTACACAGATAGCGGTGTAGATATTTCCATGTTCATACAGATAGCGGTGTAGATATTTCCATGTTCATCCAGATGGCTGTGTAGATATATCCATGTTCCTACAGATGGCGGTGAAGATATTTCCATGTTCATACAGATAGTGGTATAGTTATTTCCATGTGTGAAGAGATAGGTGTGTAGATATTTCCATGTATATGCAGATAGCTGTGTATATATTTCCATTTTCATGCAGATAGCGGTTTAGATATTTCCATGTTCAAACAGAGAGCGGTGTAGATATTTCCATGTTCATCCAGATGGCTGTGTTGATATATCCATGTTCATACAGATAGCGGTGTAGATATTTCCATGTTCATACAGATAGCGGTGTAGATATTTCAATGTTCATACAGATAGCGGTTTAGATATTTCCTTCTTAATACAGATGGCGGTGTAGATATTTATATGTTCATACAGATGGTGGTGCAGATATTTCCATGTTCATACAGATGTCGGTATAGTTATTTCCATGTGTAAAGAGATAGCTGTGTAGATATTTCCATGTATATGCAGATAGCTGGGTAGATATTTCTATTTTCATGCAGATAGCGGTTTAGATATTTCCATGTTCGTACAGATAGCGGTGTAGATATTTCCATGTTCATACAGATAGCGTTGTAGATATTTCCATGTTTATACCGATAGCGGTGAAGATGTATGCATGTTTACACAGATAGCGGTGTAGATATTTCCATGTTCATACAGATAGCGGTGTAGATATTTCAATGTTCATACAGATAGCGGTTTAGATATTTCCTTCTTAATACAGATGGCAGTGTAGATATTTATATGTTCATACAGATGGTGGTGCAGATATTTCCATGTTCATACAGATGGCGGTGTAGATATTTCCATGTTTATAGATATAGCGGTGTAGTTATTTCCATGTGTAAAGAGATAGCTGTGTAGATATTTCCATGTATATGCAGATAGCTTTGTAGATATTTCCATTTTCATGCAGATAGCGGTGTAGATATTTCCATGTTCAAACAGATAGCGGTGTAGTTATTTCCATGTTCATACAGATAGCACTTTAGATATTTCCATGTTTATACAGATAGCGGTGAGGATGTATGCATGTTTACACAGATAGCGGTGTAGATATTTCCATGTTCATACAGATAGTGGTGTAGATATTTCCATGTTCATCCAGATGGCTGTGTAGATATATCCATGTTCCTACAGATGGCGGTGAAGATATTTCCATGTTCATACAGATAGCAGTATAGTTATTTCCATGTGTAAAGAGATAGGTGTGTAGATATTTCCATGTATATGCAGATAGCTGTGTATATATTTCCATTTTCATGCAGATAGCGGTGTAGATATTTCCATGTTCATCCAGATGGCTGTTTTGATATATCCATGTTCATACAGATAGCGGTGTAGATATTTCCATGTTCATACAGATAGTGGTGTAGATATTTCCATGTTCACACAGATAGCGGTGTAGCTATTTCCATGTTCATACAGATAGCAGTGTAGATATTTCCATGTTCACAGAGATAGCGGTGTAGATATTTCCATGTTCATAGAGATAGCGGTGCTGATATTTCCATGTTTATACAGGTAGCGGTGTAGATATTTCCATGTTTATACAGATAGCGGTGTAGGTATTTCCATGTCTATACATATTGCGGTGTAGATATTTCCAAGTTTATACAGATAGCGGTGTAGATATCTCCATCTTAATACAGATGGCGGTGTAGATATTTATATGTTTATACAGATGGCGGTGCAGATATATCCATGTTCATACAGATAGCGGGGTAGATATCTCCTTCTTAATACAGATGGCGGTGTAGATATTTATATGTTCATACAGATGGCGGTGCAGATATTTCCATGTTCATACAGATGGGGGTGTAGATATTTCCATGTTTACAGAGATAGCGTTGTAGTTATTTCCATGTGTAAAGAGATAGCTGTGTAGATATTTCCATGTATATGCAGATAGCTGTGTAGTTATTTCCATTTTCATGCAGAGAGCGGTGTAGATATTTCCATGTTCAAACAGATAGCGGTGTAGATATTTCCATGTTCATACAGATAGCAGTGCTGATATTTCCATGTTTATACAGGCAGCGGTGTAGATATTTCCACGTTTACAGATAGCGGTTTAGATATTTCCTTCTTAATACAGATGGCGGGGTAGATATTTTATGTTCATACAGATGGCGGTGTAGATATTTCCATGTTGATACAGATAGCGGTGTAAATATTTCCATGTTCATACAGATAGCGGTGCTGATATTTCCATGTTTATACAGGCAGCGGTGTAGATATTTCCATGTTTATACAGATAGCGGTTTAGATATTTCCTTCTTAATACAGATGGCAGTGTAGATATTTATTTGTTCATACAGATGGCGGTGCAGATATTTCCTTGTTCATACAGATGGCGGTGTAGATATTTCCATGGTTATAGATATAGCGGTGTAGTTATTTCCATGTGTAAAGAGAAAACTGTGTAGATATTTCCATTTATATGCAGATAGCTTTGTAGATATTTCCATTTTCATGCAGATAGCGGTGTAGATATTTCCATGTTCAAACAGATAGCGGTGTAGATATTTCCATGTTCATTCAGATAGCTTTGTAGATATTTCCATGTTCATACAGATGGCGGTGTAGATATTTCCATGTTCATGCAGATAGCGTTGCTGATATTTCCATGTTTATACAGGTAGCAGTGTAGATATTTCCATGGTTATACAGATAGCGGTGTAGATATTTCCCTGTTTATACAGATAGCGGTGTAGATATTTCCATGTTTATTCAGATAGCGGTGTAGATATATCCATCTTAATACAGATGGCGGTGTAGATATTTATATGTTCATACAGATGGCGGTGCAGATATTTCCATGTTCATACAGATGGCGGTGTAGATATTTCCATGTTTATACAGATAGCGGTGTAGTTATTTCCATGTGTAAAGAGATAGCTGTGTAGATATTTCCATGTATATGCAGATAGCAGTATAGATATTTCCATTTTCATGCAGATAGCGGTGTAGATATTTCCATGTTCAAACAGATAGCAGTGTAGATATTTCCATGTTCATACAGATAGCGGTGTAGATATTTCCATGTTCATACAGATAACGGTGTAGATATTTCCATGTTTATACAGATAGCGGTGAAGATCTATGCATGTTTACACAGATAGCGGAGTAGATATTTCCATGTTCATCCAGATGGCTGTGTAGATATTTCCATGTTCATGCAGATAGCGGTGTAGCTATTTCCATGTTCATACAGATAGCGGTGTAGATATTTCCATGTTCATACAGATAGCGGTGTAGATATTTCCATGTTCATACAGATAGCGGTGCTGATATTTCCATGTTTATACAGGCAGCGGTGTAGATATTTCAATGTTCATACAGATTGCGGTGTACAAATTTCAATGTTCATACAGATAGCGGTTTAGATATTTCCTTCTTAATACAGATGGCGGTGTAGATATTTATATGTTCATACAGATGGCGGTGCAGATATTTCCATGTTCATACAGATGGCGGTGTAGATATTTCCATGTTTATAGAGATAGCGGAGTACTTATTTCCATGTGTTAAGAGATAGCTGTGTAGATATTTCCATGTGTATGCAGATAGCTGTGTAGATATTTCCATATTCATGCAGACAGCGGTGAAGATATTTCCATGTTGAAACAGATAGCAGTGTAGATATTTCCATGTTCATACAGATAGCGGTGTAGATAATTCCATGTTCATACAGATAGCGGTGCTGATATTTCCATGTTTATACAGGTAGTGGTGTAGATATTTCCATGTTTATACAGATAGCGGTGTAGATATTTCCATGTTTATACAGATAGCGGTGTAGATATTTCCATGTTTATACAGATAGCAGTGTAGATATCTCCATCTTAATACAGATGGCGGTGTAGATATTTATATGTTCATACAGATGGCGGTGCACAAATTTCCATGTTCATACAGATGGCGGTGTAGATATTTCCATGTTCATACAGATAGCGGTGTAGTTATTTCCATGTGTAAAGAGATAGCTGTGTAGATATTTCCATGTATATGCAGATAGCAGTGTAGATATTTCCATTTTCATGCAGATAGCGGTGTAGATATTTCCATTTTCATGCAGATAGCGGTGTAGCTATTTCCATGTTCAAACAGATAGCGGTGTAGATATTTCCATGTTCATACAGATAGCGGTGTAGATATTTCCATGTTCAAAAGGATAGCGGTGTAGATATTTCCATGTTTATACAGATAGCGGTGTAGTTATTTCCATGTGTAAAGAGATAGCTGTGTAGATATTTCCATGTGTATGCAGATAGCTGTGTAGATATTTCCATTTTCAAGCAGACAGCGTTGTAGATATTTCCATGTTCAAACAGATAGCGGTGTAGATATTTCCATGTTCATACAGATAGCGGTGTAGATATTTCCATGTTCATACAGATAGCGGTGTAGCTATTTCCATGTTCATACAGATAGCGGTGTAGATATTTCCATGTTTATACAGATAGCGGTGTAGAGATTTCCATGTTTATAGATATAGCGGTGTAGTTATTTCCATGTGTAAAGAGATAGCTGTGTAGATATTTCCATGTATATGCAGATAGCTTTGTAGATATTTCCATTTTCATGCAGATAGCGGTGTAGATATTTCCATGTTCATCCAGATGGCTGTGTTGATATATCCATGTTCATACAGATAGCGGTGTAGATATTTCCATGTTCATACAGATAGTGGTGTAGATATTTCCATGTTCATACAGATAGCGGTGTAGCTATTTCCATGTTCATACAGATAGCAGTGTAGATATTTCCATGTTCACAGAGATAGCGGTGTAGATATTTCCATGTTCATAGAGATAGCGGTGCTGATATTTCCATGTTTATACAGGTAGCGGTGTAGATATTTCCATGTTTATACAGATAGCGGTGTAGGTATTTCCATGTCTATACATATTGCGGTGTAGATATTTCCAAGCTTATACAGATAGCGGTGTAGATATCTCCATCTTAATACAGATGGCGGTGTAGATATTTATATGTTTATACAGATGGCGGTGCAGATATATCCATGTTCATACAGATAGCGGGGTAGATATCTCCTTCTTAATACAGATGGCGGTGTAGATATTTATATGTTCATACAGATGGCGGTGCAGATATTTCCATGTTCATACAGATGGGGGTGTAGATATTTCCATGTTTACAGAGATAGCGTTGTAGTTATTTCCATGTGTAAAGAGATAGCTGTGTAGATATTTCCATGTATATGCAGATAGCTGTGTAGTTATTTCCATTTTCATGCAGAGAGCGGTGTAGATATTTCCATGTTCAAACAGATAGCGGTGTAGATATTTCCATGTTCATACAGATAGCAGTGCTGATATTTCCATGTTTATACAGGCAGCGGTGTAGATATTTCCACGTTTACAGATAGCGGTTTAGATATTTCCTTCTTAATACAGATGGCGGGGTAGATATTTTATGTTCATACAGATGGCGGTGTAGATATTTCCATGTTGATACAGATAGCGGTGTAAATATTTCCATGTTCATACAGATAGCGGTGCTGATATTTCCATGTTTATACAGGCAGCGGTGTAGATATTTCCACGTTTACAGATAGCGGTTTAGATATTTCCTTCTTAATACAGATGGCGGGGTAGATATTTTATGTTCATACAGATGGCGGTGTAGATATTTCCATGTTGATACAGATAGCGGTGTAAATATTTCCATGTTCATACAGATAGCGGTGCTGATATTTCCATGTTTATACAGGCAGCGGTGTAGATATTTCCATGTTTATACAGATAGCGGTTTAGATATTTCCTTCTTAATACAGATGGCAGTGTAGATATTTATTTGTTCATACAGATGGCGGTGCAGATATTTCCTTGTTCATACAGATGGCGGTGTAGATATTTCCATGGTTATAGATATAGCGGTGTAGTTATTTCCATGTGTAAAGAGATAGCTGTGTAGATATTTCCATTTATATGCAGATAGCTTTGTAGATATTTCCATTTTCATGCAGATAGCGGTGTAGATATTTCCATGTTCAAACAGATAGCGGTGTAGATATTTCCATGTTCATTCAGATAGCTTTGTAGATATTTCCATGTTCATACAGATGGCGGTGTAGATATTTCCATGTTCATGCAGATAGCGTTGCTGATATTTCCATGTTTATACAGGTAGCAGTGTAGATATTTCCATGGTTATACAGATAGCGGTGTAGATATTTCCCTGTTTATACAGATAGCGGTGTAGATATTTCCATGTTTATTCAGATAGCGGTGTAGATATATCCATCTTAATACAGATGGCGGTGTAGATATTTATATGTTCATACAGATGGCGGTGCAGATATTTCCATGTTCATACAGATGGCGGTGTAGATATTTCCATGTTTATACAGATAGCGGTGTAGTTATTTCCATGTGTAAAGAGATAGCTGTGTAGATATTTCCATGTATATGCAGATAGCAGTATAGATATTTCCATTTTCATGCAGATAGCGGTGTAGATATTTCCATGTTCAAACAGATAGCAGTGTAGATATTTCCATGTTCATACAGATAGCGGTGTAGATATTTCCATGTTCATACAGATAACGGTGTAGATATTTCCATGTTTATACAGATAGCGGTGAAGATCTATGCATGTTTACACAGATAGCAGAGTAGATATTTCCATGTTCATCCAGATGGCTGTGTAGATATTTCCATGTTCATGCAGATAGCGGTGTAGCTATTTCCATGTTCATACAGATAGCGGTGTAGATATTTCCATGTTCATACAGATAGCGGTGTAGATATTTCCATGTTCATACAGATAGCGGTGCTGATATTTCCATGTTTATACAGGCAGCGGTGTAGATATTTCAATGTTCATACAGATTGCGGTGTACAAATTTCAATGTTCATACAGATAGCGGTTTAGATATTTCCTTCTTAATACAGATGGCGGTGTAGATATTTATATGTTCATACAGATGGCGGTGCAGATATTTCCATGTTCATACAGATGGCGGTGTAGATATTTCCATGTTTATAGAGATAGCGGAGTACTTATTTCCATGTGTTAAGAGATAGCTGTGTAGATATTTCCATGTGTATGCAGATAGCTGTGTAGATATTTCCATATTCATGCAGACAGCGGTGAAGATATTTCCATGTTGAAACAGATAGCAGTGTAGATATTTCCATGTTCATACAGATAGCGGTGTAGATAATTCCATGTTCATACAGATAGCGGTGCTGATATTTCCATGTTTATACAGGTAGTGGTGTAGATATTTCCATGTTTATACAGATAGCGGTGTAGATATTTCCATGTTTATACAGATAGCGGTGTAGATATTTCCATGTTTATACAGATAGCAGTGTAGATATCTCCATCTTAATACAGATGGCGGTGTAGATATTTATATGTTCATACAGATGGCGGTGCACAAATTTCCATGTTCATACAGATGGCGGTGTAGATATTTCCATGTTCATACAGATAGCGGTGTAGTTATTTCCATGTGTAAAGAGATAGCTGTGTAGATATTTCCATGTATATGCAGATAGCAGTGTAGATATTTCCATTTTCATGCAGATAGCGGTGTAGATATTTCCATTTTCATGCAGATAGCGGTGTAGCTATTTCCATGTTCAAACAGATAGCGGTGTAGATATTTCCATGTTCATACAGATAGCGGTGTAGATATTTCCATGTTCAAAAGGATAGCGGTGTAGATATTTCCATGTTTATACAGATAGCGGTGTAGTTATTTCCATGTGTAAAGAGATAGCTGTGTAGATATTTCCATGTGTATGCAGATAGCTGTGTAGATATTTCCATTTTCAAGCAGACAGCGTTGTAGATATTTCCATGTTCAAACAGATAGCGGTGTAGATATTTCCATGTTCATACAGATAGCGGTGTAGATATTTCCATGTTCATACAGATAGCGGTGTAGCTATTTCCATGTTCATACAGATAGCGGTGTAGATATTTCCATGTTTATACAGATAGCGGTGTAGAGATTTCCATGTTTATAGATATAGCGGTGTAGTTATTTCCATGTGTAAAGAGATAGCTGTGTAGATATTTCCATGTATATGCAGATAGCTTTGTAGATATTTCCATTTTCATGCAGATAGCGGTGCAGATATTTACATGTTCAAACAGATAGCGGTGTAGATATTTCCATGTTCATTCAGATAGCTTTGTAGATATTTCCATGTTCATACAGATAGCGGTGTAGATATTTCCATGTTCAGATAGCGGTGTAGATATTTCCATGTTCATACAGATAGCGGTGCTGATATTTCCATGTTTACAGGTAGCCGTGTACATATTTCCATGTTTATACTGATAGCGGTGTAGATATTTCCATGTTTATACAGATAGCGGTGTAGATATTTCCATGTTTATTCAGATAGCGGTGTAGATATCTCCTTCTTAATACAGATGGCGGTGTAGATATTTATATGTTCATACAGATGGCGGTGCAGATATTTCCATGTTCATACAGATGGCGGTGTAGATATTTCCATGTTCATACAGATAGCGGTGTAGTTATTTCCATGTGTAAAGAGATAGCTGTGTAGATATTTCCATGTATATGCAGATAGCTGTGTAGATATTTACATTTTCATGCAGATAGCGGTGTATATATTTCCATCTTCAAACAGATAGCGGTGTAGATATTTCCATGTTCATACAGATAGCAGTGTAGATATTTCCATGTTTATACAGATAGCGGTGAAGATGTATGCATGTTTACACAGATAGCGGTGTGGATATTTCCATGTTCATCCAGATGGCTGTGTAGGTATATCCATGTTCATAGAGATAGCGGTGTAGATATTTCCATGTTCATACAGATAGCGGTGTAGATATTTCCATGTTCATCCAGTGGGCTGTGTAGATATATCCATGTTCATACAGATAGCGATGTAGATATTTCCATGTTTATGCAGATAGCGGTGTAGATATCTCCATCTTAATAGAGATGGCGGTGCAGATATTTATATGTTCATACAGATGGCGGTGCAGATATTTCCATGTTCATACAGATGGCGGTGTGGATATTTCCATGTTCATACAGATAGCGGTGTAGTTATTTCCATGTGTAAAGAGATAGCTGTGTAGGTATTTCCATGTATATGCAGATAGCAGTGTAGATATTTCCATTTTCATGCAGATAGTGGTGTAGATATTTCCATGTTCAAGCAGATAGTGATGTAGATATTTCCATGTTCATACAGATAGCGGTGTAGATATTTCCATATTCATACAGATAGCGGTGTAGATATTTCCATGTTTATACAGATAGCGGTGTAGATATTTCCATGTTTATACAGATAGCGGTGTAGATATTTCCATGTTCATACAGATAGCGGTGTAGATATTTCCATGTTCATACAGATAGCGGTGCTGATATTTCCATGTTTATACAGGTAGTGGTGTAGATTTTTCCATGTTTATACAGATAGCGGTGTAGATATTTCCATGTTTATACAGATAGCCGTGTAGATATTTCCATGTTTACACAGATAGCGGTGTAGATATCGCCATCTTAATACAGATGGCGGTGTAGATATTTATATGTTCATACAGATGGCGGTGCAGATATTTCCATGTTCATACTGATGGCGGTGTGGATATTTCCATGTTCATACAGATAGCGGTGTAGATATTTCCATGTGTAAAGAGATAGCTGTGTAGATATTTCCATGTATATGCAGATAGCAGTGTAGATATTTCCATTTTCATGCAGATAGCGGTGTAGATATTTCCATGTTCAAACAGATAGCTGTGTAGGTATTTCCATGTTCATACAGATACCGGTGTAGATATTTCAATGTTCATACAGATAGCGGTGTAGCTATTTCCATGTTCATACAGATAGCGGTGTAGATATTTCCATGTTCATCCACATGGCTGTGTAGATATACCCATGTTCATACAGATGGCGGTGAAGGTATTTCCATGTTCATACAGATAGCGGTGTAGATATTTCCATGTTCATACTGATAGCGGTGTAGATACTTGCATGTTCATACAGATAGAGGGGCTGATATTTCCATGTTCATAAAGGTAGCGGTGCTGATATTTCCATGTTTATACAGATAATGGTGTAGATATTTCCCTGTTTATACAGATAGCGGTGTAGATATTTCCATGTTTATACAGATAGCGGTGTAGATATCTCCATCTTAATACAGATGGCGGTGTAGATATTTATATGTTCATACAGATGGCGGTGCAGATATTTCCATGTTCATACAGGTGGCGGTGTAGATATTTCCATGTTCATACAGATAGCGGTGTAGTTATTTCCATGTGTAAAGAGATAGCTGAGTAGATATTTCCATGTACATGCATATAGCTGTGTAGATATTTCCATTTTCATGCAGATAGCGGTGTAGATATTTCCATGTTCAAACAGATAGCGGTGTAGATATTTCCATGTTCATACAGATAGCGGTGTAGATATTTCCATGTTTTTACAGATAGCGGTGAAGATGTATGCATGTTTACAAAGATAGCGGTGTAGATATTTCCATGTTCATCCAGATGGCTGTGTAGATATATCCATGTTCACACAGATAGTGGTGTAGATATTTCCATGTTCATACAGATAGCGTTGTAGATATTTCCATGTTCATCCAGGTGGCTGTGTAGATATATCCATGTTAATACAGATAGCGGTGTAGATACTTCAATGTTCATACAGATAGCGGTGTAGCTATTTCCATGTTGATACAGATAACGGTGTAGCTATTTCCATGTTCATACAGATAGCGGTGTAGATATTTCCATGTTCATACAGATAACGGTGTAGCTATTTCCATGTTCCTACAGATAACGGTGTAGCTATTTCCATGTTCATACAGATAGCAGTGTAGATATTTCCATGTTCATACAGATAGCGGTGTAGATATTTCCATTCTCTTACAGAGAGCGGTGCTGATATTTCCATGTTTATACAGGCAGCGGTGTAGATATTTCCATGTTTAAACAGCGGTTTAGATATTTCCTTCTTAATACAGATGGCGGTGTAGATATTTATATGTTCATACAGATGGCGGTGCAGATATTTCCATGTTCATACAGATGGCGGTGTAGATATTTCCATGTTTATAGATATAGCGGTGTAGTTATTTCCATGTGTAAAGAGATAGCTGTGTAGATATTTCCATGTATATGCAGATAGCTTTGTAGATATTTCCACTTTCATGCAGATAGCGGTGTAGATAATTCCATGTTCAAACAGATAGCGGTGCTGATATTTCCATGTTTATACAGGTAGCGGTGTAGATATTTCCATGTTCATATAGATAGCGGTGTAGATATTTCCATGTTCATACAGATAGCGGTGTAGATATTTCCATGTTCATACAGATAGCGGTGCTGATATTTCCATGTTTATACAGGTAGCGGTGTAGATATTTCCATGTTTACAGATAGCGGTGTAGATATCTCCATCTTAATACAGATGGCGTTGTAGATATTTATATGTTCATACAGATGGCGGTGCAGATATTTCCATGTTCATACAGATGGCGGTGTGGATATTTCCATGTTCCTACAGATATCGGTGTAGTTATTTCCATGTGTAAAGAGATAGCTGTGTAGATATTTCCATGTATATGCAGATAGCAGTGTAGATATTTCCATTTTCATGCAGATAGCGGTGTAGATATTTCCATGTTCTAACAGATAGCGGTGTAGGTATTTCCATGTTCATACAGATAGCGGTGTAGATATTTCAATGTTCATACAGATAGCGGTGTAGATATTTCCATGTTTATACAGATAGCGGTGAAGATGTATGCATGTTTACACAGATAGCGGTGTAGATATTTCCATGTTCATCCAGATGGCTGTGTAGATATATCCATGTTCATACAGATAGCGGTGTAGATATTTCCATTTTCATACAGATAGCGGTGTAGCTATTTCCATGTTCATACAGATAGCGGTGTAGATATTTCCATGTTCATCCACATGGCTGTGTAGATATATCCATGTTCATACAGATGGCTGTGAAGGTATTTCCATGTTCATACAGAGAGCGGTGTAGATATTTCCATGTTCATACAGATAGCGGTGTAGCTATTTCTATGTTCATACAGATAGCAGTGTAGATATTTCCATGTTTATACAGATAGCGGTGAAGATATATGCATGTTTTCACAGATAGCGGTGTAGATATTTCCATGTTCATACAGATAGTGGTGTAGATATTTCCTTGTTCATACAGATAGCGGTGCAGCTATTACCATGTTCCTACAGATAGCAGTGTAGATATTTCCATGTTCGTACAGATAGCGGTGTAGATATTTCCGAGTTCATACAGAGAGCGGTGCTGATATTTCCATGTTTATACAGGTAGCGGTGTAAATATTTCCAGGTTTATATAGATAGCGGTGTAGATATCTCCATCTTAATACAGATGGCGGTGTAGGAATTTATATGTTCATACAGATGGCAATGCAGATATTTCCATGTTCATACAGATGGCGGTGTAGATATTTCCATGTTTATAGAGATAGCGGTGTAGTTATTTATATGTGTAAAGAGATAGCTTTGAAGATATTTCCATGTATATGCAGATAGCTGTGTAGATATTTCCATTTTTATGCAGAAAGCGGTGTAGATATTTCAATGTTCAAACAGATAGCGGTGTAGGTATTTCCATGTTCATACAGATAGCGGTGTAGATATTTCCATGTTTATACAGATAGCGGTGAAGATGTATGCATGTTTACACAGATAGCGGTGTATAAATTTCCATGTTCATACAGATAGCTGTGTAGATATTTCCATGTTCATCAAGATGGCTCTGTAGATATATCCATGTTCATACAGATGGCGGTGAAGATATTTCCGTGTTCATACAGATAGCGGTGTAGATATTTCCATGTTCATACAGATAGCGGTGTAGATATTTCCATGTTCATACAGATAGCGGTGTAGCTATTTCCATGTTCATACAGATAGCGGTGTAGATATTTCCATGTTCATCCAGATGGCTGTGAAGATATATCCAAGTTCATACTGATAGCGTTGAAGATATTTCCATGTTCATACAGATAGCGGTGTAGATATTTCCATGTTCATACAGATAGTGGTGTAGATATTTCCATGTTCATACAGATAGCGGTGTAGCTATTTCCATGTTCATACAGATAGTGGTGTAGATATTTCCATGTTCATCCAGATGGCTGTGTAGATATATCCATGTTCATACAGATGGCGGTGAAAGTATTTCCATGTTCATACAGATAGCGGTGTAGATATTTCCATGTTCATACTGATAGCGGTGTAGATACTTCCATGTTCTTACAGATAGAGGGGCTGATATTTCCATGTTCATAAAGATAGCGTTGCTGATATTTCCATGTTTATACAGATAGTGGTGTAGATATTTCCCTGTTTATACAGATAGCGGTGTGGATATTTCCATGGTTATACAGATAGCGGTGTAGATATCTCCATCTTAATACAGATGGCAGTGTAGATATTTATATGTTCATACAGATGGCGGTGCAGATATTTCCATGTTCATACAGATGGCGGTGTCGATATTTCCATGTTCATACAGATAGCGGTGTAGTTATTTCCATGTGTAAAGAGATAGCTGTGTAGATATTTCCATGCATATGCAGATAGCAGTGTAGATATTTCCATTTTCATGCAGATAGCGGTTTAGATATTTCCATGTTCAAACAGATAGCGGTGTAGATATTTCCATGTTCATACAGATAGCGGTGTAGATATTTCCATGTTCATACAGATAGCGGTGTAGATATTTCCATGTTTTTACAGATAGCGGTGAAGACGTATGCATGTATACACAGATAGCGGTGTAGATATTTCCATGTTCATCCAGATGTCTGTGTATATATATCCATGTTCACACAGATAGCGGTGTAGATATTTCCATGTTCATACAGATAGTGGTGTAGATATTTCCATGTTCATCCAGATGGCTGTGTAGATATATCCATGTTAATACAGATAGCGGTGTAGATACTTCCATGTTCATACAGATAGCGGTGTAGCTATTTCCATGTTGATACAGATAACGGTGTAGCTATTTCCATGTTCATACAGATAGCAGTGTAGATATTTCCATGTTCATACAGATAGCGGTGTAGCTATTTCCATGTTCATACAGATAACGGTGTAGCTATTTCCATCTTCATACAGATAGCAGTGTGGATATTTCCATGTTCATACAGATAGCGGTGTAGATATTTCCATTCTCTTACAGAGAGCGGTGCTGATATTTCCATGTTTATACAGGCAGCGGTGTAGATATTTCCATGTTTAAACAGCGGTTTATATATTTCCTTCTTAATACAGATTGCGGTGTATATATTTATATGTTCATACAGATGGCGGTGCAGATATTTCCATATTCATACAGATGGCGGTGTACATATTTCCATGTTTATAGATATAGCGGTGTAGTTATTTCCATGTGTAAAGAGATAGCTGTGTAGATATTTCCATGAATATGCAGATAGCTTGTAGATATTTCCATTTTCATGCAGATAGCGGTGTAGATATTTACATGTTCAAACAGATAGCGGTGTAGATATTTCCATGTTCATTCAGATAGCTTTGTAGATATTTCCATTTTCATATAGAAAGCGGTGTAGATATTTCCATGTTCATACGGAGAACGGTGTAGATATTTCCATGTTCATACAGATAGCAGTGTAGACATTTCCATGTTAATACAGATAGCGGTGTAGATATTTCCATGTTCATACAGATAGCGGTGCTGATATTTCCATGGTTATACAGGCAGCGGTGTAGATATTTCTATGTTTATACAGATAGCAGTTTAGATATTTCCATGTTTATACAGATAGCGGTGTAGATATCTCCATCTTAATACAGATGGCGGTGTAGATATTTATATGTTCATACAGATGGCGGTGCAGATATTTCCATGTTCATACAGATGGCGGTGTGGATATTTCCATGTTCATACAGATAGCGGTGTAGGTATTTCCATGTGTAAAGAGATAGCTGTGTAGATATTTCCATGTATATGCAGATAGCAGTGTAGATATTTCCATTTTCATACAGATAGCGGTGTAGATATTTCCATGTTCAAACAGATAGCGGTGTAGGTATTTCCATGTTCATACAGATAGTGGTGTAGATATTTCAATGTTCATACAGATAGCGGTGTAGATATTTCCAAGTTAATACAGATAGCGGTGAAGATGTATGCATGTTTACACAGATAGCGGTGTAGATATTTCCATGTTCATCCAGATGGCTGTGTAGATATATCCATGTTCATACAGATAGCGGTGTAGATATTTCCATGTTCATACAGATAGCGGTGTAGCTATTTCCATGTTCATACAGATAGCGGTGTAGATACTTCAATGTTCATACAGATAGCGGTGTAGCTATTTCCATGTTGATACAGATAACGGTGTAGCTATTTCCATGTTCATACAGATACCGGTGTAGATTTTTCCATGTTCACACAGATAACGGTGTAGCTATTTCCATGTTCATACAGATAACTGTGTAGCTATTTCCATGTTCATACAGATAGCAGTGTAGATATTTCCATTCTCTTACAGAGAGCGGTGCTGATATTTCCATGTTTATACAGGCAGCGGTGTAGATATTTCCATGTTTAAACAGCGGTTTAGATATTTCCTTCTTAATACAGATGGAGGTGTAGATATTTATATGTTCATACAGATGGCGGTGCAGATATTTCCATGTTCATACAGATGGCGGTGTAGATATTTCCATGTTTATAGATATAGCGGTGTAGTTATTTCCATGTGTAAAGAGATAGCTGTGTAGATATTTCCATGTATATGCAGATAGCTTTGTAGATATTTCCATTTTCATGCAGATAGCGGTGTAGATAATTCCATGTTCAAACAGATAGCGTTGCTGATATTTCCATGTTTATACAGGTAGCGGTGTAGATATTTCCATGTTCATATAGATAGCGGTGTAGATATTTCCATGTTCATACAGATAGCGGTGTAGATATTTCCATGTTCATACAGATAGCGGTGCTGATATTTCCATGTTTATACAGGTAGCGGTGTAGATATTTCCATGTTTATACAGATAGCGGTGTAGATATTTCCATGTTAATACAGATAGCGGTGTAGATATTTCCATGTTCATACAGATAGTGGTGTAGATATTTCCATGTTCATACAGATAGCGGTGCTGATATTTCCATGTTTATACAGGTAGCGGTGTAGATATTTCCATGTTTATACAGATAGCGGTGTAGATATTTCCATGTTTATACAGATAGCGGTGTAGATATTTCCATGCTTATACAGATAGCGGTGTAGATATCTCCATCTTAATACAGATGGCGTTGTAGATATTTATATGTTCATACAGATGGCGGTGCAGATATTTCCATGTTCATACAGATGGTGGTGTGGATATTTCCATGTTCATACAGATATCGGTGTAGTTATTTCCATGTGTAAAGAGATAGCTGTGTAGATATTTCCATGTATATGCAGATAGCAGTGTAGATATTTCCATTTTCATGCAGATAGCGGTGTAGATATTTCCATGTTCAAACAGATAGCGGTGTAGGTATTTCCATGTTCATACAGATGGCGGTGTAGATATTTCAATGTTCATACAGATAGCGGTGTAGATATTTCCATGTTTATACAGATAGCGGTGAAGATGTATGCATGTTTACACAGATAGCGGTGTAGATATTTCCATGTTCATCCAGATGGCTGTGTAGATGTATCCATGTTCATACAGATAGCGGTGAAGATATTTCCATGTTCATACAGATAGTGGTGTAGCTATTTCCATGTTCATACAGATAGCGGTGTAGATATTTCCATGTTCATCCAGATGGCTGTGTAGATATATCCATGTTCATACAGATGGCTGTGAAGGTATTTCCATGTTCATACAGATAGCGGTGTAGATATTTCCATGTTCATACAGATAGCGGTGTAGCTATTTCCATGTTCATACAGATAGCGTTGTAGATATTTCCATGTTTATACAGATAGCGGTGAAGTTATATGCATGTTTTCACAGATAGCGGTGTAGATATTTCCATGTTCATACAGATAGTGGTGTAGATATTTCCTTGTTCATACAGATAGCGGTGTAGCTATTTCCATGTTCCTACAGATAGCGGTGTAGATATTTCCATGTTCGTACAGATAGCGGTGTAGATATTTCCGAGTTCATACAGAGAGCGGTGCTGATATTTCCATGTTTATACAGGTAGCGGTGTAGATATTTCCAGGTTTATGCAGATAGCGGTGTAGATATCTCCATCTTAATACAGATGGCGGTGTAGGAATTTATATGTTCATACAGATGGCAATGCAGTTATTTCCATGTTCATACAGATGGCGGTGTAGATATTTCCATGTTTATAGAGATAGCGGTGTAGTTATTTCCATGTGTAAAGAGATAACTTTGAAGATATTTCCATGTATATGTAGATAGCTGTGTAGATATTTCCATTTTTATGCAGAAAGCGGTGTAGATATTTCAATGTTCAAACAGATAGCGGTGTAGGTATTTCCATGTTCATACAGATAGCGGTGTAGATAATTCCATGTTTATACAGATAGCGGTGAATATGTATGCATGTTTACACAGATAGCGGTGTATAAATTTCCATGTTCATACAGAAAGCTGTGTAGGTATTTCCATGTTCATCAAGATGGCTCTGTAGATATATCCATGTTCATACAGATGGCGGTGAAGATATTTCCGTGTTCATACAGATAGCGGTGTAGATATTTCCATGTTCATACAGATAGCGGTGTAGCTATTTCCATGTTCATACAGATAGCGGTGTAGATATTTCCATGTTCATCCAGATGGCTGTGGAGATATATCCATGTTCATACTGATAGCGGTGAAGATATTTCCATGTTCATACAGATAGCGGTGTAGATATTTCCTTGTTCATACAGATAGTGGTGTAGATATTTCCATGTTCATACAGATAGCGGTGTAGCTATTTCCATGTCCATCCAGATGGCTGTGTAGATATATCCATGTTCATACAGAAGGCGGTGAAGGTATTTCCATGTTCATACAGATAGCGGTGTAGATATTTCCATCTTCATACTGATAGCGGTGTAGATACTTCCATGTTCTTACAGATAGAGGGGCTGATATTTCCATGTTCATAAAGATAGCGGTGCTGATATTTCCATGTTTATACAGATAGTGGTGTAGATATTTCCCTGTTTATACAGATAGCGGTGTAGATATTTCCATGTTTATACAGATAGCGGTGTAGATATCTCCATCTTAATACAGATGGCGGTGTAGATATTTATATGTTTATACAGATGGCGGTGCAGATATTTCCATGTTCATACAGATGGCGGTGTCGATATTTCCATGTTCATACAGGTAGCGGTGTAGTTATTTCCATGTGTAAAGAGATAGCTGTGTAGATATTTCCGTGTATATGCAGATAGCAGTGTAGATATTTCCATTTTCATGCAGATAGCGGTTTAGATATTTCCATGTTCAAACAGATAGCGGTGTAGATATTTCCATGTTCATACAGATAGCGGTGTAGATATTTCCATGTTCATACAGATAGCGGTGTAGATATTTCCATCTTTTTACAGATAGCGGTGAAGATGTATGCATGTATACACAGATAGCGGTGTAGATATTTCCATGTTCATCCAGATGGCTGTGTAGATATATCCATGTTCACACAGATAACGGTGTAGATATTTCCATGTTCATACAGATAGCGGTGTAGATATTTCCATGTTCATCCAGATGTCTGTGTAGATATATCCATGTTAATACAGATAGCGGTGTAGATACTTCCATGTTCATACAGATAGCGGTGTACCTATTTCCATGTTGATACAGATAACGGTGTAGCTATTTCCATGTTCATACAGATAGCGGTGTAGATATTTCCATGTTCATACAGATAGCGGTGTAGCTATTTCCATGTTCATACAGATAACGGTGTAGCTATTTCCATGTTCATACAGATAGCAGTGTGGATATTTCCATGTTAATACAGATAGCGGTGTAGATATTTCCATTCTCTTACAGAGAGCGGTGCTGATATTTCCATGTTTATACAGGCAGCGGTGTAGATATTTCCATGTTTAAACAGCGGTTTAGATATTTCCTTCTTAATACAGATTGCGGTGTAGATATTTATATGTTCATACAGATGGCGGTGCAGATATTTCCATATTCATACAGATGGCAGTGTACATATTTCCATGTTTATAGATATAGCGGTGTAGTTATTTCCATGTGTAAAGAGATAGCTGTGTAGATATTTCCATGAATATGCAGATAGCTTGTAGATATTTCCATTTTCATGCAGATAGCGGTGTAGATATTTACATGTTCAAGCAGATAGCGGTGTAGATATTTCCATGTTCATTCAGATAGCTTTGTAGATATTTCCATTTTCATACAGATAGCGGTGTAGATATTTCCATGTTCATACGGAGAACGGTGTAGATATTTCCATGTTCATACAGATAGCGGTGTAGATATTTCCATGTTAATACAGATAGCGGTGTAGATATTTCCATGTTCATACAGATAGCGGTGCTGATATTTACATGGTTATACAGGCAGCGGTGTAGATATTTCCATATTTATACAGATAGCAGTTTAGATATTTGCATGTTTATACAGATAGCGGTGTAGATATCTCCATCTTAATACAGATGGCGGTGTAGATATTTATATGTTCATACAGATGGCGGTGCAGATATTTCCATGTTCATACAGATGGCGGTGTGAATATTTCCATGTTCATACAGATAGCGGTGTAGGTATTTCCATGTGTAAAGAGATAGCTGTGTAGATATTTCCATGTATATGCAGATAGCAGTGTAGATATTTCCATTTTCATGCAGATAGCGGTGTAGATATTTCCATGTTCAAACAGATAGCGGTGTAGGTATTTCCATGTTCATACAGATAGCGGTGTAGATATTTCAGTGTTCATACAGATAGCGGTGTAGATATTTCCAAGTTAATACAGATAGCGGTGAAGATGTATGCATGTTTACACAGATAGCGGTGTAGATATTTCCATGTTCTTCCGGATGGCTGTGTAGATATATCCATGTTCATACAGATAGCGGTGTAGATATTTCCATGTTCATACAGATAGCGGTGTAGCTATTTCCATGTTCATACAGATAGCGGTGTAGATATTTCCATGTTTATACTGATAGCGGTGAAGATGTATGCATGTTTACACAGATAGCGGTGTAGATATTTCCATGTTCATACAGATAGTGGTGTAGATATTTCCATGTTCATCCAGATGGCTGTGTAGATATATCCATGTTCATGCAGATAGTGGTGTAGATATTTCCATGTTCATACAGATAGTGGTGTAGATATTTGCATGTTCATACAGATAGCGGTGTAGCTATTTCCATCTTCATACAGATAGCGGTGCTGATTTTTCCATGTTTATACAGGTAGCGGTGTAGATATTTGCATGTTCATACAGATAGTGGTGTAGATATTTCCATGTTTATATAGATAGCGGTGAAGATGTATGCATGTTTACACAGATAGCGGTGGAGATATTTCCATGTTCATCCCGATGGCTGTGTAGATATATCCATGTTCATACAGATAGCGGTGTAGATATTTCCATGTTCATACAGATAGCGGTGTAGATATTTCCATGTTCATACAGATAGCGGTGTAGCTATTTCCATGTTCATACTGATAGCGGTGTAGATAATTCCATGTTCATCCAGATGGCTGTGTAGATATATCCATGTTCATACTGATAGCGGTGAAGATATTTCCATGTTCATACAGATAGTGGTGTAGATATTTCCATGTTCATACAGATAGCGGTGTAGCTATTTCCATGTTCATACAGATAGCGGTGTAGATATTTCCATGTTCATCCAGATGGCTGTGTAGATATATCCATGTTCATACAGATGGCGGTGAAGGTATTTCCATGTTCATACAGATAGCGGTGTAGATATTTCCATGTTCATACTGATAGCGGTGTAGATACTTCCATGTTCATACAGATAGAGGGGCTGATATTTCCAAGTTCATAAAGGTAGCGGTGCTGATATTTCCATGTTTATACAGATAGTGGTGTAGATATTTCCCTGTTTATACAGATAGCGGTGTAGATATTTCCATGTTTATACAGATAGCTGTGTAGATATCTCCATCTTAATACAGATGGCGGTGTAGATATTTATATGTTCATACAGATGGCGGTGCAGATATTTCCATGTTCATACAGGTGGCGGTGTAGATATTTCCATGTTCATACAGATAGCGGTGTAGTTATTTCCATGTGTAAAGAGATAGCTGAGTAGATATTTCCATGTACATGCAGATAGCTGTGTAGATATTTCCATTTTCATGCAGATAGCGGTGTAGATATTTCCATGTTCAAACAGATAGCGGTGTAGATATTTCCATGTTCATACAGATAGCGGTGTAGATATTTCCATGTTTTTACAGATAGCGGTGAAGATGTATGCATGTTTACAAAGATAGCGGTGTAGATATTTCCATGTTCATCCAGATGGCTGTGTAGATATATCCATGTTCACACAGATAGTGGTGTAGATATTTCCATGTTCATACAGATAGCGGTGTAGATATTTCCATGTTCAAACAGATAGCGGTGCTGATATTTCCATGTTTATACAGGTAGCGGTGTAGATATTTCCATGTTCATATAGATAGCGGTGTAGATATTTCCATGTTCATACAGATAGCGGTGTAGATATTTCCATGTTCATACAGATAGCGGTGCTGATATTTCCATGTTTATACAGGTAGCGGTGTAGATATTTCCATGTTTATACAGATAGCGGTGTAGATATTTCCATGTTAATAGAGATAGCGGTGTAGATATATCCATGTTTACAGATAGCGGTGTAGATATCTCCATCTTAATACAGATGGCGTTGTAGATATTTATATGTTCATACAGATGGCGGTGCAGATATTTCCATGTTCATACAGATGGCGGTGTGGATATTTCCATGTTCATACAGATAGCGGTGTAGTTATTTCCATGTGTAAAGAGATAGCTGTGTAGATATTTCCATGTATATGCAGATAGCAGTGTAGATATTTCCATTTTCATGCAGATAGCGGTGTAGATATTTCCATGTTCAAACAGATAGCGGTGTAGGTATTTCCATGTTCATACAGATAGCGGTGTAGATATTTCAATGTTCATACAGATAGCGGTGTAGATATTTCCATGTTTATACAGATAGCGGTGAAGATGTATGCATGTTTACACAGATAGCGGTGTAGATATTTCCATGTTCATCCAGATGGCTGTGTAGATATATCCATGTTCATACAGATAGCGGTGTAGATATTTCCATGTTCATACAGATAGCGGTGTAGCTATTTCCATGTTCATACAGATAGCGGTGTAGATATTTCCATGTTCATCCACATGGCTGTGTAGATATATCCATGTTCATACAGATGGCTGTGAAGGTATTTCCATGTTCATACAGAGAGCGGTGTAGATATTTCCATGTTCATACAGATAGCGGTGTAGCTATTTCCATGTTCATACAGATAGCAGTGTAGATATTTCCATGTTTATACAGATAGCGGTGAAGATATATGCATGTTTTCACAGATAGCGGTGTAGATATTTCCATGTTCATACAGATAGTGGTGTAGATATTTCCTTGTTCATACAGATAGCGGTGTAGCTATTACCATGTTCCTACAGATAGCGGTGTAGATATTTCCATGTTCGTACAGATAGCGGTGTAGATATTTCCGAGTTCATACAGAGAGCGGTGCTGATATTTCCATGTTTATACAGGTAGCGGTGTAAATATTTCCAGGTTTATATAGATAGCGGTGTAGATATCTCCATCTTAATACAGATGGCGGTGTAGGAATTTATATGTTCATACAGATGGCAATGCAGATATTTCCATGTTCATACAGATGGCGGTGTAGATATTTCCATGTTTATAGAGATAGCGGTGTAGTTATTTCCATGTGTAAAGAGATAGCTTTGAAGATATTTCCATGTATATGCAGATAGCTGTGTAGATATTTCCATTTTTATGCAGAAGGCGGTGTAGATATTTCAATGTTCAAACAGATAGCGGTGTAGGTATTTCCATGTTCATACAGATAGCGGTGTAGATATTTCCATGTTTATACAGATAGCGGTGAAGATGTATGCATGTTTACACAGATAGCGGTGTAAAAATTTCCATGTTCATACAGATAGCTGTGTAGATATTTCCATGTTCATCAAGATGGCTCTGTAGATATATCCATGTTCATACAGATGGCGGTGAAGATATTTCCGTGTTCATACAGATAGCGGTGTAGATATTTCCATGTTCATACAGATGGCTGTGAAGATATATCCATGTTCATACTGATAGCGTTGAAGATATTTCCATGTTCATACAGATAGCGGTGTAGATATTTCCATGTTCATACAGATGGCTGTGAAGATATATCCATGTTCATACTGATAGCGTTGAAGATATTTCCATGTTCATACAGATAGCGGTGTAGATATTTCCATGTTCATACAGATAGTGGTGTAGATATTTCCATGTTCATACAGATAGCGGTGTAGCTATTTCCATGTTCATAATGATAGTGGTGTAGATATTTCCATGTTCATCCAGATGGCTGTGTAGATATATCCATGTTCATACAGATGGCGGTGAAGGTATTTCCATGTTCATACAGATAGCGGTGTAGATATTTCCATGTTCATACTGATAGCGGTGTAGATACTTCCATGTTCTTACAGATAGAGGGGCTGATATTTCCATGTTCATAAAGATAGCGTTGCTGATATTTCCATGTTTATACAGATAGTGGTGTAGATATTTCCCTGTTTATACAGATAGCGGTGTGGATATTTCCATGGTTATACAGATAGCGGTGTAGATATCTCCATCTTAATACAGATGGCAGTGTAGATATTTATATGTTCATACAGATGGCGGTGCAGATATTTCCATGTTCATACAGATGGCAGTGTCGATATTTCCATGTTCATACAGATAGCGGTGTAGTTATTTCCATGTGTAAAGAGATAGCTGTGTAGATATTTCCATGCATATGCAGATAGCAGTGTAGATATTTCCATTTTCATGCAGATAGCGGTTTAGATATTTCCATGTTCAAACAGATAGCGGTGTAGATATTTCCATGTTCATACAGATAGCGGTGTAGATATTTCCATGTTCATACAGATAGCGGTGTAGATATTTCCATGTTCATACAGATAGCGGTGCTGATATTTCCATGTTTATACAGGTAGCGGTGTAGATATTTCCATGTTTATACAGATAGCGGTGTAGATATTTCCATGTTAATAGAGATAGCGGTGTAGATATATCCATGTTTACAGATAGCGGTGTAGATATCTCCATCTTAATACAGATGGCGTTGTAGATATTTATATGTTCATACAGATGGCGGTGCAGATATTTCCATGTTCATACAGATGGCGGTGTGGATATTTCCATGTTCATACAGATAGCGGTGTAGTTATTTCCATGTGTAAAGAGATAGCTGTGTAGATATTTCCATGTATATGCAGATAGCAGTGTAGATATTTCCATTTTCATGCAGATAGCGGTGTAGATATTTCCATGTTCAAACAGATAGCGGTGTAGGTATTTCCATGTTCATACAGATAGCGGTGTAGATATTTCAATGTTCATACAGATAGCGGTGTAGATATTTCCATGTTTATACAGATAGCGGTGAAGATGTATGCATGTTTACACAGATAGCGGTGTAGATATTTCCATGTTCATCCAGATGGCTGTGTAGATATATCCATGTTCATACAGATAGCGGTGTAGATATTTCCATGTTCATACAGATAGCGGTGTAGCTATTTCCATGTTCATACAGATAGCGGTGTAGATATTTCCATGTTCATCCACATGGCTGTGTAGATATATCCATGTTCATACAGATGGCTGTGAAGGTATTTCCATGTTCATACAGAGAGCGGTGTAGATATTTCCATGTTCATACAGATAGCGGTGTAGCTATTTCCATGTTCATACAGATAGCAGTGTAGATATTTCCATGTTTATACAGATAGCGGTGAAGATATATGCATGTTTTCACAGATAGCGGTGTAGATATTTCCATGTTCATACAGATAGTGGTGTAGATATTTCCTTGTTCATACAGATAGCGGTGTAGCTATTACCATGTTCCTACAGATAGCGGTGTAGATATTTCCATGTTCGTACAGATAGCGGTGTAGATATTTCCGAGTTCATACAGAGAGCGGTGCTGATATTTCCATGTTTATACAGGTAGCGGTGTAAATATTTCCAGGTTTATATAGATAGCGGTGTAGATATCTCCATCTTAATACAGATGGCGGTGTAGGAATTTATATGTTCATACAGATGGCAATGCAGATATTTCCATGTTCATACAGATGGCGGTGTAGATATTTCCATGTTTATAGAGATAGCGGTGTAGTTATTTCCATGTGTAAAGAGATAGCTTTGAAGATATTTCCATGTATATGCAGATAGCTGTGTAGATATTTCCATTTTTATGCAGAAGGCGGTGTAGATATTTCAATGTTCAAACAGATAGCGGTGTAGGTATTTCCATGTTCATACAGATAGCGGTGTAGATATTTCCATGTTTATACAGATAGCGGTGAAGATGTATGCATGTTTACACAGATAGCGGTGTAAAAATTTCCATGTTCATACAGATAGCTGTGTAGATATTTCCATGTTCATCAAGATGGCTCTGTAGATATATCCATGTTCATACAGATGGCGGTGAAGATATTTCCGTGTTCATACAGATAGCGGTGTAGATATTTCCATGTTCATACAGATGGCTGTGAAGATATATCCATGTTCATACTGATAGCGTTGAAGATATTTCCATGTTCATACAGATAGCGGTGTAGATATTTCCATGTTCATACAGATGGCTGTGAAGATATATCCATGTTCATACTGATAGCGTTGAAGATATTTCCATGTTCATACAGATAGCGGTGTAGATATTTCCATGTTCATACAGATAGTGGTGTAGATATTTCCATGTTCATACAGATAGCGGTGTAGCTATTTCCATGTTCATAATGATAGTGGTGTAGATATTTCCATGTTCATCCAGATGGCTGTGTAGATATATCCATGTTCATACAGATGGCGGTGAAGGTATTTCCATGTTCATACAGATAGCGGTGTAGATATTTCCATGTTCATACTGATAGCGGTGTAGATACTTCCATGTTCTTACAGATAGAGGGGCTGATATTTCCATGTTCATAAAGATAGCGTTGCTGATATTTCCATGTTTATACAGATAGTGGTGTAGATATTTCCCTGTTTATACAGATAGCGGTGTGGATATTTCCATGGTTATACAGATAGCGGTGTAGATATCTCCATCTTAATACAGATGGCAGTGTAGATATTTATATGTTCATACAGATGGCGGTGCAGATATTTCCATGTTCATACAGATGGCAGTGTCGATATTTCCATGTTCATACAGATAGCGGTGTAGTTATTTCCATGTGTAAAGAGATAGCTGTGTAGATATTTCCATGCATATGCAGATAGCAGTGTAGATATTTCCATTTTCATGCAGATAGCGGTTTAGATATTTCCATGTTCAAACAGATAGCGGTGTAGATATTTCCATGTTCATACAGATAGCGGTGTAGATATTTCCATGTTCATACAGATAGCGGTGTAGATATTTCCATGTTTTTACAGATAGCGGTGAAGACGTATGCATGTATACACAGATAGCGGTGTAGATATTTCCATGTTCATCCAGATGTCTGTGTAGATATATCCATGTTCACACAGATAGCGGTGTAGATATTTCCATGTTCATACAGATAGTGGTGTAGATATTTCCATGTTCATCCAGATGGCTGTGTAGATATATCCATGTTAATACAGATAGCGGTGTAGATACTTCCATGTTCATACAGATAGCGGTGTAGCTATTTCCATGTTGATACAGATAACGGTGTAGCTATTTCCATGTTCATACAGATAGCAGTGTAGATATTTCCATGTTCATACAGATAGCGGTGTAGCTATTTCCATGTTCATACAGATAACGGTGTAGCTATTTCCATCTTCATACAGATAGCAGTGTGGATATTTCCATGTTCATACAGATAGCGGTGTAGATATTTCCATTCTCTTACAGAGAGCGGTGCTGATATTTCCATGTTTATACAGGCAGCGGTGTAGATATTTCCATGTTTAAACAGCGGTTTATATATTTCCTTCTTAATACAGATTGCGGTGTATATATTTATATGTTCATACAGATGGCGGTGCAGATATTTCCATATTCATACAGATGGCGGTGTACATATTTCCATGTTTATAGATATAGCGGTGTAGTTATTTCCATGTGTAAAGAGATAGCTGTGTAGATATTTCCATGAATATGCAGATAGCTTGTAGATATTTCCATTTTCATGCAGATAGCGGTGTAGATATTTACATGTTCAAACAGATAGCGGTGTAGATATTTCCATGTTCATTCAGATAGCTTTGTAGATATTTCCATTTTCATATAGATAGCGGTGTGGATATTTCCATGTTCATACGGAGAACGGTGTAGATATTTCCATGTTCATACAGATAGCAGTGTAGACATTTCCATGTTAATACAGATAGCGGTGTAGATATTTCCATGTTCATACAGATAGCGGTGCTGATATTTCCATGGTTATACAGGCAGCGGTGTAGATATTTCTATGTTTATACAGATAGCAGTTTAGATATTTCCATGTTTATACAGATAGCGGTGTAGATATCTCCATCTTAATACAGATGGCGGTGTAGATATTTATATGTTCATACAGATGGCGGTGGAGATATTTCCATGTTCATACAGATGGCGGTGTGGATATTTCCATGTTCATACAGATAGCGGTGTAGGTATTTCCATGTGTAAAGAGATAGCTGTGTAGATATTTCCATGTATATGCAGATAGCAGTGTAGATATTTCCATTTTCATACAGATAGCGGTGTAGATATTTCCATGTTCAAACAGATAGCGGTGTAGGTATTTCCATGTTCATACAGATAGCGGTGTAGATATTTCAATGTTCATACAGATAGCGGTGTAGATATTTCCAAGTTAATACAGATAGCGGTGAAGATGTATGCATGTTTACACAGATAGCGGTGTAGATATTTCCACGTTCATCCAGATGGCTGTGTAGATATATCCATGTTCATACAGATAGCGGTGTAGATATTTCCATGTTCATACAGATAGCGCTGTAGCTATTTCCATGTTCATACAGATAGCGGTGTAGATACTTCAATGTTCATACAGATAGCGGTGTAGCTATTTCCACGTTGATACAGATAACGGTGTAGCTATTTCCATGTTCATACAGATACCGGTGTAGATTTTTCCATGTTCACACAGATAACGGTGTAGCTATTTCCATGTTCATACTGATAGCGGTGTAGATAATTCCATGTTCATCCAGATGGCTGTGTAGATATATCCATGTTCATACTGATAGCGGTGAAGATATTTCCATGTTCATACAGATAGTGGTGTAGATATTTCCATGTTCATACAGATAGCTGTGTAGCTATTTCCATGTTCATACAGATAGCGGTGTAGATATTTCCATGTTCATCCAGATGGCTGTGTAGATATATCCATGTTCATACAGATGGCGGTGAAGGTATTTCCATGTTCATACAGATAGCGGTGTAGATATTTCCATGTTCATACTGATAGCGGTGTAGATACTTCCATGTTCATACAGATAGAGGGGCTGATATTTCCAAGTTCATAAAGGTAGCGGTGCTGATATTTCCATGTTTATACAGATAGTGGTGTAGATATTTCCCTGTTTATACAGATAGCGGTGTAGATATTTCCATGTTTATACAGATAGCTGTGTAGATATCTCCATCTTAATACAGATGGCGGTGTAGATATTTATATGTTCATACAGATGGCGGTGCAGATATTTCCATGTTCATACAGGTGGCGGTGTAGATATTTCCATGTTCATACAGATAGCGGTGTAGTTATTTCCATGTGTAAAGAGATAGCTGAGTAGATATTTCCATGTACATGCAGATAGCTGTGTAGATATTTCCATTTTCATGCAGATAGCGGTGTAGATATTTCCATGTTCAAACAGATAGCGGTGTAGATATTTCCATGTTCATACAGATAGCGGTGTAGATATTTCCATGTTTTTACAGATAGCGGTGAAGATGTATGCATGTTTACAAAGATAGCGGTTTAGATATTTCCATGTTCATCCAGATGGCTGTGTAGATATATCCATGTTCACACAGATAGTGGTGTAGATATTTCCATGTTCATACAGATAGCGGTGTAGATATTTCCATGTTCAAACAGATAGCGGTGCTGATATTTCCATGTTTATACAGGTAGCGGTGTAGATATTTCCATGTTCATATAGATAGCGGTGTAGATATTTCCATGTTCATACAGATAGCGGTGTAGATATTTCCATGTTCATACAGATAGCGGTGCTGATATTTCCATGTTTATACAGGTAGCGGTGTAGATATTTCCATGTTTATACAGATAGCGGTGTAGATATTTCCATGTTAATACAGATAGCGGTGTAGATATATCCATGTTTACAGATAGCGGTGTAGATATCTCCATCTTAATACAGATGGCGTTGTAGATATTTATATGTTCATACAGATGGCGGTGCAGATATTTCCAAGTTCATACAGATGGCGGTGTGGATATTTCCATGTTCATACAGATATCGGTGTAGTTATTTCCATGTGTAAAGAGATAGCTGTGTAGATATTTCCATGTATATGCAGATAGCAGTGTAGATATTTCCATTTTCATGCAGATAGCGGTGTAGATATTTCCATGTTCAAACAGATAGCGGTGTAGGTATTTCCATGTTCATACAGATAGCGGTGTAGATATTTCAATGTTCATACAGATAGCGGTGTAGATATTTCCATGTTTATACAGATAGCGGTGAAGATGTATGCATGTTTACACAGATAGCGGTGTAGATATTTCCATGTTCATCCAGATGGCTGTGTAGATATATCCTTGTTCATACAGATAGCGGTGTAGATATTTCCATGTACATACAGATAGCGGTGTAGCTATTTCCATGTTCATACAGATAGCGGTGTAGATATTTCCATGTTCATCCACATGGCTGTGTAGATATATCCATATTCATACAGATGGCTGTGAAGGTATTTCCATGTTCATACAGAGAGCGGTGTAGATATTTCCATGTTCATACAGATAGCGGTGTAGCTATTTCCATGTTCATACAGATAGCAGTGTAGATATTTCCATGTTTATACAGATAGCGGTGAAGATATATGCATGTTTTCACAGATAGCGGTGTAGATATTTCCATGTTCATACAGATAGTGGTGTAGATATTTCCTTGTTCATACAGATAGCGGTGTAGCTATTACCATGTTCCTACAGATAGCGGTGTAGATATTTCCATGTTCGTACAGATAGCGGTGTAGATATTTCCGAGTTCATACAGAGAGCGGTGCTGATATTTCCATGTTTATACAGGTAGCGGTGTAAATATTTCCAGGTTTATATAGATAGCGGTGTAGATATCTCCATCTTAATACAGATGGCGGTGTAGGAATTTATATGTTCATACAGATGGCAATGCAGATATTTCCATGTTCATACAGATGGCGGTGTAGATATTTCCATGTTTATAGAGATAGCGGTGTAGTTATTTCCATGTGTAAAGAGATAGCTTTGAAGATATTTCCATGTATATGCAGATAGCTGTGTAGATATTTCCATTTTTATGCAGAAAGCGGTGTAGATATTTCAATGTTCAAACAGATAGCGGTGTAGGTATTTCCATGTTCATACAGATAGCGGTGTAGATATTTCCATGTTTATACAGATAGCGGTGGAGATGTATGCATGTTTACACAGATAGCGGTGTATAAATTTCCATGTTCATACAGATAGCTGTGTAGATATTTCCATGTTCATCAAGATGGCTCTGTAGATATATCCATGTTCATACAGATGGCGGTGAAGATATTTCCGTGTTCATACAGATAGCGGTGTAGATATTTCCATGTTCATACAGATAGCGGTGTAGATATTTCCATGTTCATACAGATAGCGGTGTAGCTATTTCCATGTTCATACAGATAGCGGTGTAGATATTTCCATGTTCATCCAGATGGCTGTGTAGATATATCCATGTTCATACAGATGGCGGTGAAGGTATTTCCATGTTCATACAGATAGCGGTGTAGATATTTCCATGTTCATACTGATAGCGGTGTAGATACTTCCATGTTCTTACAGATAGAGGGGCTGATATTTCCATGTTCATAAAGATAGCGTTGCTGATATTTCCATGTTTATACAGATAGTGGTGTAGATATTTCCCTGTTTATACAGATAGCGGTGTGGATATTTCCATGGTTATACAGATAGCGGTGTAGATATCTCCATCTTAATACAGATGGCAGTGTAGATATTTATATGTTCATACAGATGGCGGTGCAGATATTTCCATGTTCATACAGATGGCAGTGTCGATATTTCCATGTTCATACAGATAGCGGTGTAGTTATTTCCATGTGTAAAGAGATAGCTGTGTAGATATTTCCATGCATATGCAGATAGCAGTGTAGATATTTCCATTTTCATGCAGATAGCGGTTTAGATATTTCCATGTTCAAACAGATAGCGGTGTAGATATTTCCATGTTCATACAGATAGCGGTGTAGATATTTCCATGTTCATACAGATAGCGGTGTAGATATTTCCATGTTTTTACAGATAGCGGTGAAGACGTATGCATGTATACACAGATAGCGGTGTAGATATTTCCATGTTCATCCAGATGTCTGTGTAGATATATCCATGTTCACACAGATAGCGGTGTAGATATTTCCATGTTCATACAGATAGTGGTGTAGATATTTCCATGTTCATCCAGATGGCTGTGTAGATATATCCATGTTAATACAGATAGCGGTGTAGATACTTCCATGTTCATACAGATAGCGGTGTAGCTATTTCCATGTTGATACAGATAACGGTGTAGCTATTTCCATGTTCATACAGATAGCAGTGTAGATATTTCCATGTTCATACAGATAGCGGTGTAGCTATTTGCATGTTCATACAGATAACAGTGTAGCTATTTCCATCTTCATACAGATAGCAGTGTGGATATTTCCATGTTCATACAGATAGCGGTGTAGATATTTCCATTCTCTTACAGAGAGCGGTGCTGATATTTCCATGTTTATACAGGCAGCGGTGTAGATATTTCCATGTTTAAACAGCGGTTTATATATTTCCTTCTTAATACAGATTGCGGTGTATATATTTATATGTTCATACAGATGGCGGTGCAGATATTTCCATATTCATACAGATGGCGGTGTACATATTTCCATGTTTATAGATATAGCGGTGTAGTTATTTCCATGTGTAAAGAGATAGCTGTGTAGATATTTCCATGAATATGCAGATAGCTTGTAGATATTTCCATTTTCATGCAGATAGCGGTGTAGATATTTACATGTTCAAACAGATAGCGGTGTAGATATTTCCATGTTCATTCAGATAGCTTTGTAGATATTTCCATTTTCATATAGATAGCGGTGTAGATATTTCCATGTTCATACGGAGAACGGTGTAGATATTTCCATGTTCATACAGATAGCAGGGTAGACATTTCCATGTTAATACAGATAGCGGTGTAGATATTTCCATGTTCATACAGATAGCGGTGCTGATATTTCCATGGTTATACAGGCAGCGGTGTAGATATTTCTATGTTTATACAGATAGCAGTTTAGATATTTCCATGTTTATACAGATAGCGGTGTAGATATCTCCATCTTAATACAGATGGCGGTGTAGATATTTATATGTTCATACAGATGGCGGTGCAGATATTTCCATGTTCATACAGATGGCGGTGTGGATATTTCCATGTTCATACAGATAGCGGTGTAGGTATTTCCATGTGTAAAGAGATAGCTGTGTAGATATTTCCATGTATATGCAGATAGCAGTGTAGATATTTCCATTTTCATACAGATAGCGGTGTAGATATTTCCATGTTCAAACAGATAGCGGTGTAGGTATTTCCATGTTCATACAGATAGCGGTGTAGATATTTCAATGTTCATACAGATAGCGGTGTAGATATTTCCAAGTTAATACAGATAGCGGTGAAGATGTATGCATGTTTACACAGATAGCGGTGTAGATATTTCCATGTTCATCCAGATGGCTGTGTAGATATATCCATGTTCATACAGATAGCGGTGTAGATATTTCCATGTTCATACAGATAGCGGTGTAGCTATTTCCATGTTCATACAGATAGCGGTGTAGATACTTCAATGTTCATACAGATAGCGGTGTAGCTATTTCCATGTTGATACAGATAACGGTGTAGCTATTTCCATGTTCATACAGATACCGGTGTAGATTTCTCCATGTTCACACAGATAACGGTGTAGCTATTTCCATGTTCATACAGATAACTGTGTAGCTATTTCCATGTTCATACAGATAGCAGTGTAGATATTTCCATTCTCTTACAGAGAGCGGTGCTGATATTTCCATGTTTATACAGGCAGCGGTGTAGATATTTCCATGTTTAAACAGCGGTTTAGATATTTCCTTCTTAATACAGATGGAGGTGTAGATATTTATATGTTCATACAGATGGCGGTGCAGATATTTCCATGTTCATACAGATGGCGGTGTAGATATTTCCATGTTTATAGATATAGCGGTGTAGTTATTTCCATGTGTAAAGAGATAGCTGTGTAGATATTTCCATGTATATGCAGATAGCTTTGTAGATATTTCCATTTTCATGCAGATAGCGGTGTAGATAATTCCATGTTCAAACAGATAGCGTTGCTGATATTTCCATGTTTATACAGGTAGCGGTGTAGATATTTCCATGTTCATATAGATAGCGGTGTAGATATTTCCATGTTCATACAGATAGTGGTGTAGATATTTCCATGTTCATACAGATAGCGGAGCTGATATTTCCATGTTTATACAGGTAGCGGTGTAGATATTTCCATGTTTATACAGATAGCGGTGTAGATATTTCCATGTTTATACAGATAGCGGTGTAGATATTTCCATGTTTATACAGATAGCGGTGTAGATATCTCCTTCTTAATACAGATGGCGTTGTAGATATTTATATGTTCATACAGATGGCGGTGCAGATATTTCCATGTTCATACAGATGGCGGTGTGGATATTTCCATGTTCATACAGATATCGGTGTAGTTATTTCCATGTGTAAAGAGATAGCTGTGTAGATATTTCCATGTATATGCAGATAGCAGTGTAGATATTTCCATTTTCATGCAGATAGCGGTGTAGATATTTCCATGTTCAAACAGATAGCGGTGTAGGTATTTCCATGTTCATACAGATAGCGGTGTAGATATTTCAATGTTCAAACAGATAGCGGTGTAGATATTTCCATGTTTATACAGATAGCGGTGAAGATGTATGCATGTTTACACAGATAGCGGTGTAGATATTTCCATGTTCATCCAGATGGCCGTGTAGATGTATCCATGTTCATACAGATAGCAGTGAAGATATTTCCATGTTCATACAGATAGTGGTGTAGCTATTTCCATGTTCATACAGATAGCGGTGTAGATATTTCCATGTTCATCCAGATGGCTGTGTAGATATATCCATGTTCATACAGATGGCTGTGAAGGTATTTCCATGTTCATACAGATAGCGGTGTAGATATTTCCATGTTCATACAGATAGCGGTGTAGCTATTTCCATGTTCATACAGATAGCGTTGTAGATATTTCCATGTTTATACAGATAGCGGTGAAGTTATATGCATGTTTTCACAGATAGCGGTGTAGATATTTCCATGTTCATACAGATAGTGGTGTAGATATTTCCTTGTTCGTACAGATAGCGGTGTAGCTATTTCCATGTTCCTACAGATAGCGGTGTAGATATTTCCATGTTCGTACAGATAGCGGTGTAGATATTTCCGAGTTCATACAGAGAGCGGTGCTGATATTTCCATGTTTATACAGGTAGCGGTGTAGATATTTCCAGGTTTATGCAGATAGCGGTGTAGATATCTCCATCTTAATACAGATGGCGGTGTAGGAATTTATATGTTCATACAGATGGCAATGCAGTTATTTCCATGTTCATACAGATGGCGGTGTAGATATTTCCATGTTTATAGAGATAGTGGTGTAGTTATTTCCATGTGTAAAGAGATAGCTTTGAAGATATTTCCATGTATATGCAGATAGCTGTGTAGATATTTCCATTTTTATGCAGAAAGCGGTGTAGATATTTCAATGTTCAGATAGCGGTGTAGGTATTTCCATGTTCATACAGATAGCGGTGTAGATAATTCCATGTTTATACAGATAGCGGTGAATATGTATGCATGTTTACACAGATAGCGGTGTATAAATTTCCATGTTCATACAGATAGCTGTGTAGGTATTTCCATGTTCATCAAGATGTCTCTATAGATATATCCATGTTCATACAGATGGCGGTGAAGATATTTCCGTGTTCATACAGATAGCGGTGTAGATATTTCCATGTTCATACAGATAGCGGTGTAGATATTTCCATGTTCATACAGATAGCGGTGTAGCTATTTCCATGTTCATACAGATAGCGGTGTAGATATTTCCATGTTCATCCAGATGGCTGTGGAGATATATCCATGTTCATACTGATAGCGGTGAAGATATTTCCATGTTCATACAGATAGCGGTGTAGATATTTCCTTGTTCATACAGATAGTGGTGTAGATATTTCCATGTTCATACAGATAGCGGTGTAGCTATTTCCATGTCCATCCAGATGGCTGTGTAGATATATACATGTTCATACAGATGGCGGTGAAGGTATTTCCATGTTCATACAGATAGCGGTGTAGATATTTCCATCTTCATACTGATAGCGGTGTAGATACTTCCATGTTCTTACAGATAGAGGGGCTGATATTTCCATGTTCATAAAGATAGCGGTGCTGATATTTCCATGTTTATACAGATAGTGGTGTAGATATTTCCCTGTTTATACAGATAGCGGTGTAGATATTTCCATGTTTATACAGATAGCGGTGTAGATATCTCCATCTTAATACAGATGGCGGTGTAGATATTTATATGTTTATACAGATGGCGGTGCAGATATTTCCATGTTCATACAGATGGCGGTGTCGATATTTCCATGTTCATACAGGTAGCGGTGTAATTATTTCCATGTGTAAAGAGATAGCTGTGTAGATATTTCCGTGTATATGCAGATAGCAGTGTAGATATTTCCATTTTCATGCAGATAGCGGTTTAGATATTTCCATGTTCAAACAGATAGCGGTGTAGATATTTCCATGTTCATACAGATAGCGGTGTAGATATTTCCATGTTCATACAGATAGCGGTGTAGATA
The DNA here is from genome assembly GCF_029281585.2 of Gorilla gorilla gorilla. NCBI lineage: Eukaryota > Metazoa > Chordata > Mammalia > Primates > Hominidae > Gorilla > Gorilla gorilla. The sequence continues at coordinate 12,046,617 of NC_073234.2, read as the reverse complement.
TTTCCATCTTTTTACAGATAGCGGTGAAGATGTATGCATGTATACACAGATAGCGGTGTAGATATTTCCATGTTCATCCAGATGGCTGTGTAGATATATCCATGTTCACACAGATAACGGTGTAGATATTTCCATGTTCATACAGATAGCGGTGTAGATATTTCCATGTTCATCCAGATGTCTGTGTAGATATATCCATGTTAATACAGATAGCGGTGTAGATACTTCCATGTTCATACAGATAGCGGTGTACCTATTTCCATGTTGATACAGATAACGGTGTAGCTATTTCCATGTTCATACAGATAGCGGTGTAGATATTTCCATGTTCATACAGATAGCGGTGTAGCTATTTCCATGTTCATACAGATAACGGTGTAGCTATTTCCATGTTCATACAGATAACGGTGTAGCTATTTCCATGTTCATACAGATACCGGTGTAGATTTTTCCATGTTCACACAGATAACGGTGTAGCTATTTCCATGTTCATACAGATAACTGTGTGGCTATTTCCATGTTCATACAGATAGCAGTGTAGATATTTCCATTCTCTTACAGAGAGCGGTGCTGATATTTCCATGTTTATACAGGCAGCGGTGTAGATATTTCCATGTTTAAACAGCGGTTTAGATATTTCCTTCTTAATACAGATGGAGGTGTAGATATTTATATGTTCATACAGATGGCGGTGCAGATATTTCCATGTTCATACAGATGGCGGTGTAGATATTTCCATGTTTATAGATATAGCGGTGTAGTTATTTCCATGTGTAAAGAGATAGCTGTGTAGATATTTCCATGTATATGCAGATAGCTTTGCAGATATTTCCATTTTCATACAGATAGCGGTGTAGATAATTCCATGTTCAAACAGATAGCGTTGCTGATATTTCCATGTTTATACAGGTAGCGGTGTAGATATTTCCATGTTCATATAGATAGCGGTGTAGATATTTCCATGTTCATACAGATAGCGGTGTAGATATTTCCATGTTCATACAGATAGCGGTGTAGATATTTCCATGTTCATCCAGATGTCTGTGTAGATATATCCATGTTAATACAGATAGCGGTGTAGATACTTCCATGTTCATACAGATAGCGGTGTACCTATTTCCATGTTGATACAGATAACGGTGTAGCTATTTCCATGTTCATACAGATAGCGGTGTAGATATTTCCATGTTCATACAGATAGCGGTGTAGCTATTTCCATGTTCATACAGATAACGGTGTAGCTATTTCCATGTTCATACAGATAACGGTGTAGCTATTTCCATGTTCATACAGATACCGGTGTAGATTTTTCCATGTTCACACAGATAACGGTGTAGCTATTTCCATGTTCATACAGATAACTGTGTGGCTATTTCCATGTTCATACAGATACCAGTGTAGATATTTCCATTCTCTTACAGAGAGCGGTGCTGATATTTCCATGTTTATACAGGCAGCGGTGTAGATATTTCCATGTTTAAACAGCGGTTTAGATATTTCCTTCTTAATACAGATGGAGGTGTAGATATTTATATGTTCATACAGATGGCGGTGCAGATATTTCCATGTTCATACAGATGGCGGTGTAGATATTTCCATGTTTATAGATATAGCGGTGTAGTTATTTCCATGTGTAAAGAGATAGCTGTGTAGATATTTCCATGTATATGCAGATAGCTTTGCAGATATTTCCATTTTCATGCAGATAGCGGTGTAGATAATTCCATGTTCAAACAGATAGCGTTGCTGATATTTCCATGTTTATACAGGTAGCGGTGTAGATATTTCCATGTTCATATAGATAGCGGTGTAGATATTTCCATGTTCATACAGATAGCGGTGTAGATATTTCCATGTTCATACAGATAGCGGTGCTGATATTTCCATGTTTATACAGGTAGCGGTGTAGATATTTCCATGTTTATACAGATAGCGGTGTAGATATTTCCATGTTTATACAGATAGCGGTGTAGATATTTCCATGTTTATACAGATAGCGGTGTAGATATCTCCTTCTTAATACAGATGGCGTTGTAGATATTTATATGTTCATACAGATGGCGGTGCAGATATTTCCATGTTCATACAGATGGCGGTGTGGATATTTCCATGTTCATACAGATATCGGTGTAGTTATTTCCATGTGTAAAGAGATAGCTGTGTAGATATTTCCATGTATATGCAGATAGCAGTGTAGATATTTCCATTTTCATGCAGATAGCGGTGTAGATATTTCCATGTTCAAACAGATAGCGGTGTAGGTATTTCCATGTTCATACAGATAGCGGTGTAGATGTTTCAATGTTCATACAGATAGCGGTGTAGATATTTCCATGTTTATACAGATAGCGGTGAAGATGTATGCATGTTTACACAGATAGCGGTGTAGATATTTCCATGTTCATCCAGATGGCTGTGTAGATGTATCCATGTTCATACAGATAGCAGTGAAGATATTTCCATGTTCATACAGATAGTGGTGTAGCTATTTCCATGTTCATACAGATAGCGGTGTAGATATTTCCATGTTCATCCAGATGGCTGTGTAGATATATCCATGTTCATACAGATGGCTGTGAAGGTATTTCCATGTTCATACAGATAGCGGTGTAGATATTTCCATGTTCATACAGATAGCGGTGTAGCTATTTCCATGTTCATACAGATAGCGTTGTAGATATTTCCATGTTTATACAGATAGCGGTGAAGTTATATGCATGTTTTCACAGACAGCGGTGTAGATATTTCCATGTTCATACAGATAGTGGTGTAGATATTTCCTTGTTCGTACAGATAGCGGTGTAGCTATTTCCATGTTCCTACAGATAGCGGTGTAGATATTTCCATGTTCGTACAGATAGCGGTGTAGATATTTCCGAGTTCATACAGAGAGCGGTGCTGATATTTCCATGTTTATACAGGTAGCGGTGTAGATATTTCCAGGTTTATGCAGATAGCGGTGTAGATATCTCCATCTTAATACAGATGGCGGTGTAGGAATTTATATGTTCATACAGATGGCAATGCAGTTATTTCCATGTTCATACAGATGGCGGTGTAGATATTTCCATGTTTATAGAGATAGTGGTGTAGTTATTTCCATGTGTAAAGAGATAGCTTTGAAGATATTTCCATGTATATGCAGATAGCTGTGTAGATATTTCCATTTTTATGCAGAAAGCGGTGTAGATATTTCAATGTTCAAACAGATAGCGGTGTAGGTATTTCCATGTTCATACAGATAGCGGTGTAGATAATTCCATGTTTATACAGATAGCGGTGAATATGTATACATGTTTACACAGATAGCGGTGTATAAATTTCCATGTTCATACAGATAGCTGTGTAGGTATTTCCATGTTCATCAAGATGGCTCTGTAGATATATCCATGTTCATACAGATGGCGGTGAAGATATTTCCGTGTTCATACAGATAGCGGTGTAGATATTTCCATGTTCATACAGATAGCGGTGTAGATATTTCCATGTTCATACAGATAGCGGTGTAGCTATTTCCATGTTCATACAGATAGCGGTGTAGATATTTCCATGTTCATCCAGATGGCTGTGGAGATATATCCATGTTCATACTGATAGCGGTGAAGATATTTCCATGTTCATACAGATAGCGGTGTAGATATTTCCTTGTTCATACAGATAGTGGTGTAGATATTTCCATGTTCATACAGATAGCGGTGTAGCTATTTCCATGTCCATCCAGATGGCTGTGTAGATATATCCATGTTCATACAGATGGCGGTGAAGGTATTTCCATGTTCATACAGATAGCGGTGTAGATATTTCCATCTTCATACTGATAGCGGTGTAGATACTTCCATGTTCTTACAGATAGAGGGGCTGATATTTCCATGTTCATAAAGATAGCGGTGCTGATATTTCCATGTTTATACAGATAGTGGTGTAGATATTTCCCTGTTTATACAGATAGCGGTGTAGATATTTCCATGTTTATACAGATAGCGGTGTAGATATCTCCATCTTAATACAGATGGCGGTGTAGATATTTATATGTTTATACAGATGGCGGTGCAGATATTTCCATGTTCATACAGATGGCGGTGTCGATATTTCCATGTTCATACAGGTAGCGGTGTAATTATTTCCATGTGTAAAGAGATAGCTGTGTAGATATTTCCGTGTATATGCAGATAGCAGTGTAGATATTTCCATTTTCATGCAGTTAGCGGTTTAGATATTTCCATGTTCAAACAGATAGCGGTGTAGATATTTCCATGTTCATACAGATAGCGGTGTAGATATTTCCATGTTCATACAGATAGCGGTGTAGATATTTCCATCTTTTTACAGATAGCGGTGAAGATGTATGCATGTATACACAGATAGCGGTGTAGATATTTCCATGTTCATCCAGATGGCTGTGTAGATATATCCATGTTCACACAGATAACGGTGTAGATATTTCCATGTTCATACAGATAGCGGTGTAGATATTTCCATGTTCATCCAGATGTCTGTGTAGATATATCCATGTTAATACAGATAGCGGTGTAGATACTTCCATGTTCATACAGATAGCGGTGTACCTATTTCCATGTTGATACAGATAACGGTGTAGCTATTTCCATGTTCATACAGATAGCGGTGTAGATATTTCCATGTTCATACAGATAGCGGTGTAGCTATTTCCATGTTCATACAGATAACGGTGTAGCTATTTCCATGTTCATACAGATAGGAGTGTGGATATTTCCATGTTAATACAGATAGCAGTGTAGATATTTCCATTCTCTTACAGAGAGCGGTGCTGATATTTCCATGTTTATACAGGCAGCGGTGTAGATATTTCCATGTTTAAACAGCGGTTTAGATATTTCCTTCTTAATACAGATTGCGGTGTAGATATTTATATGTTCATACAGATGGCGGTGCAGATATTTCCATATTCATACAGATGGCAGTGTACATATTTCCATGTTTATAGATATAGCGGTGTAGTTATTTCCATGTGTAAAGAGATAGCTGTGTAGATATTTCCATGAATATGCAGATAGCTTGTAGATATTTCCATTTTCATGCAGATAGCGGTGTAGATATTTACATGTTCAAGCAGATAGCAGTGTAGATATTTCCATGTTCATTCAGATAGCTTTGTAGATATTTCCATTTTCATACAGATAGCGGTGTAGATATTTCCATGTTCATACGGAGAACGGTGTAGATATTTCCATGTTCATACAGATAGCAGTGTAGATATTTCCTTGTTAATACAGATAGCGGTGTAGATATTTCCATGTTCATACAGATAGCGGTGCTGATATTTACATGGTTATACAGGCAGCGGTGTAGATATTTCCATATTTATACAGATAGCAGTTTAGATATTTCCATGTTTATACAGATAGCGGTGTAGATATCTCCATCTTAATACAGATGGCGGTGTAGATATTTATATGTTCATACAGATGGCGGTGCAGATATTTCCATGTTCTTACAGATGGCGGTGTGAATATTTCCATGTTCATACAGATAGCGGTGTAGGTATTTCCATGTGTAAAGAGATAGCTGTGTAGATATTTCCATGTATATGCAGATAGCAGTGTAGATATTTCCATTTTCATGCAGATAGCGGTGTAGATATTTCAGTGTTCATACAGATAGCGGTGTAGATATTTCCAAGTTAATACAGATAGCGGTGAAGGTGTATGCATGTTTACACAGATAGCGGTGTAGATATTTCCATGTTCATCCAGATGGCTGTGTAGATATATCCATGTTCATACAGATAGCGGTGTAGATATTTCCATGTTCATACAGATAGCGGTGTAGCTATTTCCATGTTCATACAGATAGCGGTGTAGATATTTCCATGTTTATACTGATAGCGGTGAAGATGTATGCATGTTTACACAGATAGCGGTGTAGATATTTCCATGTTCATACAGATAGTGGTGTAGATATTTCCATGTTCATCCAGATGGCTGTGTAGATATATCCATGTTCATGCAGATAGTGGTGTAGATATTTCCATGTTCATACAGATAGTGGTGTAGATATTTGCATGTTCATACAGATAGCGGTGTAGCTATTTCCATCTTCATACAGATAGCGGTGCTGATTTTTCCATGCTTATACAGGTAGCGGTGTAGATATTTGCATGTTCATACAGATAGTGGTGTAGATATTTCCATGTTTATATAGATAGCGGTGAAGATGTATGCATGTTTACACAGATAGCGGTGGAGATATTTCCATGTTCATCCCGATGGCTGTGTAGATATATCCATGTTCATACAGATAGCGGTGTAGATATTTCCATGTTCATACAGATAGCGGTGTAGCTATTTCCATGTTCATACAGTTAGCGGTGTAGATATTTCCATGTTTATACAGATAGCGGTGAAGATATATGCATGTTTTCACAGATAGCGGTGTAGATATTTCCATGTTCATACAGATAGTGGTGTAGATATTTCCTTGTTCATACAGATAGCGGTGTAACTATTTCCATGTTCATACAGATAGCAGTGAAGATATTTCCATGTTCGTACAGATAGCGGTGTAGATATTTCCGAGTTCATACAGAGAGCGGTGATGATATTTCCATGTTTATACAGGTAGCGGTGTAGATATTTCCATGTTCATACAGATGGCGGTGTAGCTATTTCCATGTTCATACAGATAGCGGTGTAGTTATTTCCATGTGTAAAGAGATAGCTGTGTAGATATTTCCATGTATATGCAGATAGCAGTGTAGATATTTCCATTTTCATGCAGATAGCGGTGTAGATATTTCCATGTTCAAACAGATAGCGGTGTAGATATTTCCATGTTCATACAGATAGCGGTGTAGATATCTCCATGTTCATACAGATAGCGGTGTAGATATTTCCATGTTTATACAGATAGCGGTGAAGATGTATGCATGTTTACACAGATAGCGGTGTAGATATTTCCATGTTTATACTGGCAGCGGTGTAGCTATTTCTAGGTTCCTACAGATAGCGGTGTAGATATTTCCATGTTCAAACAGATAGCGGTGCTGATATTTCCATGTTCATACAGGCAGCGGTGTAGATATTTCCATGTTTATACAGATAGCGGTTTAGATGTTTCCTTCTTAATACAGATGGCGGTGTAGATATTTATGTGTTCATACAGATGGCGGTGTTGATATTTCCATGTTTATACAGATAGCAGTGTAGATATCTCCATCTTAATACAGATGGCGGTGTAGATATTTATATGTTCATACAGATGGCGGTGCAGATATTTCCATGTTCATACAGATGGCGGTGTAGATATTTCCATGTTCATACAGATAGTGGTGTAGTTATTTCCATGTGTAAAGAGATAGCTTTGTAGATATTTAAATGTATATGCAGATAGCAGTGTAGATATTTCCATTTTCATGCAGATAGCGGTGTAGATATTTACATGTTCAAACAGATAGCGGTGTAGATATTTCCATGTTCATTCAGATAGCTTTGTAGATATTTCCATGTTCATACAGATAGCGGTGTAGATATTTCCATGTTCATACAGATAGCGGTGCTGACATTTCCATGTTTATACAGGTAGCGGTGTAGATATTTCCATGTTCATTCAGATAGCGGTGTAGCTATTTCCATGTTCATACAGATAGCGGTGTAGATATTTCCATTTTTATACTGATAGTGGTGAATATGTATGCATATTTACACAGATAGCAGTGTAGATATTTCCACGTTCATACAGATAATGGTGTAGATATTTCCATGTTCATCCAGATGGCTGTGTAGATATCTCCATGTTCATACAGATAGCGGTGCAGATATTTCCATGTTTATACAGATAGCGGTGAAGATGTATGCATGTTTACACAGATAGCGGTGTGGATATTTCCATGATCATCCAGAGGGCAGTGTAGATATATCCATTTTCATCCAGATGGCTGTGTAGATATATCCATGTTCATACAGATGGCGGTGAAGGTATTTCCGTGTTCATTCAGATAGCGGTCTAGATATTTCCATGTTCATACAGATAGCGGTGTAGATATCTCCAAGTTCATACAGATAGAGGGGCTGATATTTCCATGTTCATACAGATAGCGGTGCTGATATTTCCATGTTTATACAGGTAGCGGTGTAGATATTTCCATGTTTATACAGATAGCGGTGTAGATATTGCCATGTTTATACAGATAGCGGTGTAGATATTTCCATGTTTATACAGATAGTGGTGTAGATATTTCCATGTTCATACAGAGAGCGGTGTAGATATTACCATGTTTATAAAGATTGCGGTGAAGATGTATGCATATTTACACAGATAGCGGTGTAGATATTTCCATGTTCATACAGATAGTGGTGTAGATATTTCCGGGTTCATCCAGATGGCTGTGTAGATATATCCATGTTCATAGAAATAGCGGTGTAGATATTTCCATGTTCATACAGGTAGTGCTGTAGATATTTCCATGTTCATACAGATAGCGGTGTAGCTATTTCCATGTTCATACAGATAGCGGTCTAGAAATTTCCATGTTCATAGAGATAGCAGTGTAGATATTTCCAAGTTTATACAGATAGCGGTGTAGATATCTCCATTTTAATATAGATGCGGTGTAGATATTTATATGTTCATACAGATGGCGGTGCAGATATTTCCATGTTCATACAGATGGCGGTGTAGCTATTTCCATGTTTATAGAGATAGCGCTGTACTTATTTCCACGTGTAAAGAGATAGATTTGTAGATATTTCCATGTATATGCAGATCGCTGTGTAGATATTTCCATTTTCATGCAGATAGCGGTGTAGATATTTCCATGTTCAAACAGATAGCGGTGTAGATATTTCCATGTTCAAACAGATAGCGGTGCTGATATTTCCATGTTTATACTGATAGCGGTGTAGATATTTCCATGTTCGTACAGATAGCGGTGTAGATATTTCCATGTTTATTCAGATAGCGGTGTAGATATCTCCATCTTAATACAGATGGCGGTGTAGATATTTATATGTTCATACAGATGGCGGTGCAGATATTTCCATGTTCATACAGATGGCGGTGTAGATATATCCATGTTCATACAGATAGCGGTGTAGTTATTTCCATGTGTAAAGAGATAGCTGTGTAGATATTTCCATGTATATGCAGATAGCTGTGTAGATATTTCCATTTTCAAGCAGATAGCGGTGTATGTATTTCCATCTTCAAACAGATAGCGGTGTAGATATTTCCATGTTCATACAGATAGCGGTGTAGATATTTCCATGTTTATACAGATAGCGGTGAAGATGTATGCATGTTTACACAGATATCGGTGTGGATATTTCCATGTTCATCCAGAGGGCTGTGTAGATATATCCATGTTCATACAGATAGCGGTGTAGATATTTCCATGTTCATACAGATAGCAGTGTAGATATTTCAATGTTCATATAGATAGCGGTGTAGATATTTCCATGTTCATACAGATAGCGGTGCTGATATTTCCATGTTTATACAGGTAGCGGTGTAGATATTTCCATGTTTATACAGATAGCAGTGTAGATATTTCCATGTTTATACAGATAGCGGTGTAGATATTTGCATGTTTATACAGATAGCGGTGTAGATATCTCCATCTTAATACAGATGGCGGTGTAGATATTTATATGTTCATACAGATGGCGGTGCAGATATTTCCATGTTCATACAGATGGCGGTGTGGATATTTCCATGTTCATACAGATAGCGGTGTAGTTATTTCCATGTGTAAAGATATAGCTGTGTAGATATTTCCATGTATATGCAGATAGCAGTGTAGATATTTCCATTTTCATGCAGATAGCCGTGTAGATAGTTCCATGTTCAAACAGATAGCGGTGTAGATATTTCCATGTTCATACAGATAGCGGTGTAGATATTTCCATGTTGATACAGATAGCGGTGTAGATATTTCCATGTTTATACAGATAGCGGTGAAGATGTATGCATGTTTATACAGATAGCGGTGTAGATATTTCCATGTTCATACAGATAGTGGTGTAGATATTTCCCTGTTCATACAGATAGTGGTGTAGATATTTCCATGTTCATCCAGATGGCTGTGTAGATATATCCATGTTCATACAGATAGTGGTGTGGATATTTCCATGTTCATACAGATAGTGGTGCTGATATTTCCATGTTTATACAGGCAGCTGTGTAGCTATTTCCATGTTCCTACAGATAGCGGTGTAGATATTTCCATGTTCATACAGATAGCGGTGCTGATATTTCCATGTTTATACAGGCAGCGGTGTAGATATTTCCATGTTTATACAGATAGCGGTTTAGATATTTCCTTCTTAATACAGATGGCGGTGTATTTATATGTTCATACAGATGGCGGTGTAGATATTTCCATGTTTATACAGATAGCAGTGTAGATATCTCCATGTTAACACAGATGGCGGTGTAGATATTTATATGTTCATACAGATGGCGGTGCAGATATTTCCATGTTCATACAGATGGCGGTGTAGTTATTTCCATGTTCATACAGATAGTGGTGTAGTTATTTCCATGTGTAAAGGGATAGCTGTGTAGATATTTAAATGTATATGCAGATAGCAGTGTAGATATTTCCATTTTCATGCAGATAGCGGTTTAGATATTTCCGTGTCCAAACAGATAGCGGTGTAGGTATTTCCATGTTCATACAGATAGCGGTGTAGATATTTCCATGTTCATACCGATAGCGGTGCAGATATTTCCATGTTTATACAGATAGTGGTGAAGATGTATGCATGTTTACACAGATAGCTGTGTAGATATTTCCATGTTCATCCAGATGGCTGTGTAGATAAATCCATGTTCATACAGATAGCGGTGCAGATATTTCCATGTTCATACAGATAGCGGTGTAGCTATTTCCATGTTCATCCAGATGGCTGTATAGATATATCCATGTTCATACAGATAGCGGTGTAGATATTTCCATGTTCATACAGATAGCGGTGTAGCTATTTCCATTTTCATACACATAACGGGGTAGCTATTTCCATGTTCATACAGATAGCAGTGTAGATATTTCCATGTTCATACAGATAGCGGTTTAGATATTTCCATTTTCATACAGAGAGCGGTGCAGATATTTCCATCTTTATACAGATAGCGGTTTAGATATTTCCTTCTTAATACAGATGGCGGTGTAGATATTTATATGTTCAAACAGATGGCGGTGCAGATATTTCCATGTTCATACAGATGGTGGTGTAGATATTTCCATGTTTATAGATATAGCGGTGTAGTTATTTCCATATGTAAAGAGATAGCTTTGTAGATATTTCCATGTATATGCAGATAGCTTTGTAGATATTTCCATTTTCATGCAGATAGCGGTGTAGATATTTACATGTTCAAACTGATAGCGGTGTAGATATTTCCAGGTTTATACAGATAGCGGTGCTGATATTTCCATGTTTATACTGGTAGCGGTGTAGATATTTCCATGTTTATACAGATAGCGGTGTAGATATTTCCATGTTTATACAGATAGCGGTGTAGATATTTCCATGTTTATTCAGATAGCGGTGTAGATATCTCCATCTTAATAGAGATGGCGGTGTAGATATTTATATGCTCATACAGATGGCGGTGCAGACATTTCCATGTTCATACAGATGGCGGTGTAGATATTTGCATGTTCATACAGATAGCGGTGTATTTATTTCCATGTGTAAAGAGATAGCTGGGTAGATATTTCCATCTATATGCAGATAGCTGTGTAGATATTTTCATTTTCATGCAGATAGCGGTGTATATATTTCCATCTTCAAACAGATAGCGGTGTAGATATTTCCATGTTCATAGAGATAGCGGTGTTGATATTTCCATGTTTATACAGATAGCGGTGAAGATGTATGCATGTTTACACAGATAGCGGTGAGGATATTTCCATGTTCATCCAGAGGGCTGTGTAGATATATCCATGTTCATACAGATAGCGGTGTAGATATTTCCATGTTCATACAGATAGCGGTGTAGATATTTCCATGTTCATACAGATAGCGGTGCTGATATTTCCATGTTTATACAGGTAGCGGTGTAGATATTTCCATGTTTATACAGATAGCAGTGTAGATATTTCCATGTTTATACAGATAGAGGTGTAGACATTTCCATGTTTATACAGATAGCGGTGTAGATATCTCCATCTTAATACAGATGGCGGTGTAGATATTTATATGTTCATTCAGATGGCGGTGCAGATATTTCCATGTTCATACAGATGGCGGTGTAGATATTTCCATGTTCATACAGATAGCGGTGTAGTTATTTCCATGTGTAAAGAGATAGCTGTGTAGGTATTTCCATGTATATGCAGATAGCAGTGTAGATATTCCCATTTTCATGCAGATAGCGGTGTAGATATTTCCGTGTTCAAACAGATAGCGGTGTAGATATTTCCATATTCATACACATAGCGGTGCAGATATTTCCATGTTCATACAGATAGCAGTGTAGATATTTCCATGTTTATACAGATAGCGGTGAAGAAGTATGCATGTTTACACAGATAGTTGTGTAGATATTTCCATGTTCATCCAGATGGCTGTGTAGATGTATCCAAGTTCATACAGATAGCGGTGTAGATATTTCCATGTTCATACAGATAGCGGTGTAGATATTTCCATGTTCATCCAGATGGCTGTGTAGATATATCCATGTTCATACAGATAGCAGTGTAGATATTTCCATGTTCATACAGATAGCGGTGTAGCTATTTCCATGTTCATACAGATAACGGTGTAGCTATTTCCATGTTCATACAGATAGCAGTGTAGATATTTCCATGTTCATACAGATAGCCGTGTAGATATCTCCATTTTCATACAGAGAGCGGTGCTGATATTTCCATGTTTATACAGGCAGCGGTGTAGATATTTCCATGTTTATACAGATAGCAGTTTAGATATTTCCTTCTTAATACAGATGGCGGTGTAGATATTTATGTGTTCATACAGATGGCGTTGTTGATATTTCCATGTTTATACAGATAGCAGTGTAGATATCTCCATCTTAATACAGATGGCGGTGTAGATATTTATATGTTCATACAGATGGCAGTGCAGATATTTCCATGTTCATACAGATAGTGGTGTAGTTATTTCCATGTTCATACAGATGGCGGTGTAGATATTTCCATGTTCATACAGATAGTGGTGTAGTTATTTCCATGTGTAAAGAGATAGCTGTGTAGATATTTAAATGTATATGCAGATAGCAGTGTAGATATTTCCATTTTCATGCAGATAGCGGTGTAGATATTTACATGTTCAAACAGATAGCGGTGTAGATATTTCCATGTTCATTCAGATAGCTTTGTAGATATTTCCATGTTCATACAGATAGCGGTGTAGATATTTCCATGTTCATACAGATAGCGGTGTAGATATTTCCATCTTCATACAGATAGCGGTGCTGATATTTCCATGTTTATACAGGTATCGGTGTAGATATTTCCATGTTCATACAGATAGCGGTGTAGATATTTCCATGTCCAAACAGATAGCGGTGTAGGTATTTCCATGTTCATACAGATAGCGGTGTAGATATTTCCATGTTCATACCGATAGCGGTGCAGATATTTCCATGTTTATACAGATAGTGGTGAAGTTGTATGCATGTTTACACAGATAGCGGTGTAGATATTTCCATGTTCATCCAGATGGCTGTGTAGATATATCCATGTTCATACAGATAGCGGTGTAGATATTTCCATGTTCATACAGATAGCGGTGTAGATATTTCCATGTTCATCCAGATGGCTGTGTAGATATATCCATGTTCATACAGATAGCGGTGTAGATATTTCCATGTTCATACAGATAGCGGTGTAGATATTTCCATGTTTATACAGGTAGCGGAGTAGATATTTCCATGTTTATACAGACAGCCGTGTAGATATTTCCATGTTCATACCGATAGCGGTGCAGATATTTCCATGTTTATACAGATAGTGGTGAAGTTGTATGCATGTTTACACAGATAGCGGTGTAGATATTTCCATGTTCATCCAGATGGCTGTGTAGATATATCCATGTTCATACAGATAGCGGTGTAGATATTTACATGTTCATCCAGATAGCGGTGTAGATATTTCCATGTTCATCCAGATGGCTGTGTAGATATATCCATGTTCATACAGATAGCGGTGTAGATATTTCCATGTTCATACAGATAGCGGTGTAGATATTTCCATGTTTATACAGGTAGCGGTGTAGATATTTCCATGTTTATACAGATAGCCGTGTAGATATTTCCATGTTCATACCGATAGCGGTGCAGATATTTCCATGTTTATACAGATAGTGGTGAAGTTGTATGCATGCTTACACAGATAGCAGTGTAGATATTTCCATGTTCATCCAGATGGGTGTGTAGATATATCCATGTTCATACAGATAGCGGTGTAGATATTTCCATGTTCATACAGATAGCGGTGTAGCTATTTCCATTTTCATACACATAACGGGGTAGCTATTTCCATGTTCATACAGATAGCAGTGTAGATATTTCCATGTTCATACAGATAGCGGTGTAGATATTTCCATTTTAATACAGAGGGCGGTGCTGATATTTCCATGTTTATACAGAAAGCGGTTTAGATATTTCCTTCTTAATACAGATGGCGGTGTAGATATTTATATGTTCAAAAAGATGGCAGTGCAGATATTTCCATGTTCATACAGATGGTGTTGTAGATATTTCCATGTTTATAGATATAGCGGTGTAGTTATTTCCATGTGTAAAGAGATAGCTGTGTAGATATTTCCATGTATATGCAGATAGCTTTGTAGATATTTCCATTTTCATGCAGATAGCGGTGTAGATATTTACATGTTCAAACAGACAGCGGTGTAGATATTTCCATTTTCATGCAGATAGCGGTGTAGATATTTACATGTTCAAACAGACAGCGGTGTAGATATTTCCATGTTCATTCAGGTAGCTTTGTAGACATTTCCATGTTCATACAGATAGCGGTGTAGATATTTCCATGTTCATACAGATAGCGGTGTAGATATTTCCAGGTTCATACAGATAGCGGTGCTGATATTTCCATGTTCACACAGATAGCGGTGCTGATATTTCCATGTTTATACAGATAGCGGTGTAGATATTTCCATGTTTATTCAGATTGCGGTGTAGATATCTCCATCTTAATACAGATGGCAGTGTAGATATTTATATGTTCATACAGATGGCGGTGCAGATATTTCCTTGTTCATACAGATGGCGGTGTAGATATTTCCATGTTCATACAGATAGCGGTGCAGTTATTTACATGTGTAAAGAGATAGCTGTGTAGATATTTCCATGTATATGCAGATAGCTGTGTAGATATTTCCATTTTCATGCAGATAGCTGTGTAGATATTTCCATTTTCATGCAGATAGCGGTGTATATATTTCCATCTTCAAACAGATAGCGGTGTAGATATTTCCATGTTCATACAGATAGTGGTGTAGATATTTCCATGTTTATACAGATAGCGGTGAAGATGTATGCATGTTTACACAGATAGCGGTGTGGATATTTCCATGATCATCCAGAGGGCAGTGTAGATATATCCATTTTCATCCAGATGGCTGTGTAGATATATCCATGTTCATACAGATGGCGGTGAAGGTATTTCCGTGTTCATTCAGATAGCGGTCTAGATATTTCCATGTTCATACAGATAGCGGTGTAGATATCTCCAAGTTCATACAGATAGAGGGGCTGATATTTCCATGTTCATACAGATAGCGGTGCTGATATTTCCATGTTTATACAGGTAGCGGTGTAGATATTTCCATGTTTATACAGATAGCGGTGTAGATATTGCCATGTTTATACAGATAGCGGTGTAGGTATTTCCATGTTTATACAGATATCAGTGTAGATATCTCCATCTTAATACAGATGGCCGTGTAGATATGTATATGTTCATACAGATGTCGGTGCAGCTATTTCCATGTTCATACAGATGGCGGTGAAGATATTTCCATGTTCATACAGATAGCGGTGTAGTTATTTCCATGTGTAAAGAGATAGCTGTGTAGATATTTCCATGTATATGCAGATAGCTGTGTACATATTTGCATTTTTATGCAGATAGCTGTGTAGATATTTCCATGTTCAAACAGATAGTGGTGTAGATATTTCCATGTTCATACAGAGAGCGGTGTAGATATTACCATGTTTATACAGATTGCGGTGAAGGTGTATGCATATTTACACAGATAGCGGTGTAGATATTTCCAAGTTCATACAGATAGTGGTGTAGATATTTCCGGGTTCATCCAGATGGCTGTGTAGATATATCCATGTTCATAGAAATAGCGGTGTAGATATTTCCATGTTCATACAGGTAGTGCTGTAGATATTTCCATGTTCATACAGATAGCGGTGTAGCTATTTCCATGTTCATACAGATAGCGGTCTAGAAATTTCCATGTTCATAGAGATAGCAGTGTAGATATTTCCAAGTTTATACAGATAGCGGTGTAGATATCTCCATTTTAATATAGATGCGGTGTAGATATTTATATGTTCATACAGATGGCGGTGCAGATATTTCCATGTTCATACAGATGGCGGTGTAGCTATTTCCATGTTTATAGAGATAGCGCTGTACTTATTTCCACGTGTAAAGAGATAGATTTGTAGATATTTCCATGTATATGCAGATCGCTGTGTAGATATTTCCATTTTCATGCAGATAGCGGTGTAGATATTTCCATGTTCAAACAGATAGCGGTGTAGATATTTCCATGTTCAAACAGATAGCGGTGCTGATATTTCCATGTTTATACTGATAGCGGTGTAGATATTTCCATGTTCGTACAGATAGCGGTGTAGATATTTCCATGTTTATTCAGATAGCGGCGTAGATATCTCCATCTTAATACAGATGGCGGTGTAGATATTTATATGTTCATACAGATGGCGGTGCAGATATTTCCATGTTCATACAGATGGCGGTGTAGATATTTCCATGTTCATACAGATAGCGGTGTAGTTATTTCCATGTGTAAAGAGATAGCTGTGTAGATATTTCCATGTATATGCAGATAGCTGTGTAGATATTTCCATTTTCAAGCAGATAGCGGTGTATGTATTTCCATCTTCAAACAGATAGCGGTGTAGATATTTCCATGTTCATACAGATAGCGGTGTAGATATTTCCATGTTTATACAGATAGCGGTGAAGATGTATGCATGTTTACACAGATATCGGTGTGGATATTTCCATGTTCATCCAGAGGGCTGTGTAGATATATCCATGTTCATACAGATAGCGGTGTAGATATTTCCATGTTCATACAGATAGCAGTGTAGATATTTCAATGTTCATATAGATAGCGGTGTAGATATTTCCATGTTCATACAGATAGCGGTGCTGATATTTCCATGTTTATACAGGTAGCGGTGTAGATATTTCCATGTTTATACAGATAGCAGTGTAGATATTTCCATGTTTATACAGATAGCGGTGTAGATATTTGCATGTTTATACAGATAGCGGTGTAGATATCTCCATCTTAATACAGATGGCGGTGTAGATATTTATATGTTCATACAGATGGCGGTGCAGATATTTCCATGTTCATACAGATGGCGGTGTGGATATTTCCATGTTCATACAGATAGCGGTGTAGTTATTTCCATGTGTAAAGATATAGCTGTGTAGATATTTCCATGTATATGCAGATAGCAGTGTAGATATTTCCATTTTCATGCAGATAGCCGTGTAGATAGTTCCATGTTCAAACAGATAGCGGTGTAGATATTTCCATGTTCATACAGATAGCGGTGTAGATATTTCCATGTTGATACAGATAGCGGTGTAGATATTTCCATGTTTATACAGATAGCGGTGAAGATGTATGCATGTTTATACAGATAGCGGTGTAGATATTTCCATGTTCATACAGATAGTGGTGTAGATATTTCCATGTTCATACAGATAGTGGTGTAGATATTTCCATGTTCATCCAGATGGCTGTGTAGATATATCCATGTTCATACAGATAGTGGTGTGGATATTTCCATGTTCATACAGATAGTGGTGCTGATATTTCCATGTTTATACAGGCAGCGGTGTAGCTATTTCCATGTTCCTACAGATAGCGGTGTAGATATTTCCATGTTCATACAGATAGCGGTGCTGATATTTCCATGTTTATACAGGCAGCGGTGTAGATATTTCCATGTTTATACAGATAGCGGTTTAGATATTTCCTTCTTAATACAGATGGCGGTGTATTTATATGTTCATACAGATGGCGGTGTAGATATTTCCATGTTTATACAGATAGCAGTGTAGATATCTCCATGTTAACACAGATGGCGGTGTAGATATTTATATGTTCATACAGATGGCGGTGCAGATATTTCCATGTTCATACAGATGGCGGTGTAGTTATTTCCATGTTCATACAGATAGTGGTGTAGTTATTTCCATGTGTAAAGGGATAGCTGTGTAGATATTTAAATGTATATGCAGATAGCAGTGTAGATATTTCCATTTTCATGCAGATAGCGGTTTAGATATTTCCGTGTCCAAACAGATAGCGGTGTAGGTATTTCCATGTTCATACAGATAGCGGTGTAGATATTTCCATGTTCATACCGATAGCGGTGCAGATATTTCCATGTTTATACAGATAGTGGTGAAGATGTATGCATGTTTACACAGATAGCTGTGTAGATATTTCCATGTTCATCCAGATGGCTGTGTAGATAAATCCATGTTCATACAGATAGCAGTGTAGATATTTCCATGTTCATACAGATAGCGGTGTAGCTATTTCCATGTTCATCCAGATGGCTGTATAGATATATCCATGTTCATACAGATAGCGGTGTAGATATTTCCATGTTCATACAGATAGCGGTGTAGCTATTTCCATTTTCATACACATAACGGGGTAGCTATTTCCATGTTCATACAGATAGCAGTGAAGATATTTCCATGTTCATACAGATAGCGGTTTAGATATTTCCATTTTCATACAGAGAGTGGTGCAGATATTTCCATCTTTATACAGATAGCGGTTTAGATATTTCCTTCTTAATACAGATGGCGGTGTAGATATTTATATGTTCAAACAGATGGCGGTGCAGATATTTCCATGTTCATACAGATGGTGGTGTAGATATTTCCATGTTTATAGATATAGCGGTGTAGTTATTTCCATGTGTAAAGAGATAGCTTTGTAGATATTTCCATGTATATGCAGATAGCTTTGTAGATATTTCCATTTTCATGCAGATAGCGGTGTAGATATTTACATGTTCAAACAGATAGCGGTGTAGATATTTCCATGTTCTTTCAGATAGCTTTGTAGATATTTCCATGTTCATACAGATAGCGGTGTAGATATTTCCATGTTCATACAGATAGCGGTGTAGATATTTCCAGGTTTATACAGATAGCGGTGCTGATATTTCCATGTTTATACTGGTAGCGGTGTAGATATTTCCATGTTTATACAGATAGCGGTGTAGATATTTCCATGTTTATACAGATAGCGGTGTAGATATTTCCATGTTTATTCAGATAGCGGTGTAGATATCTCCATCTTAATAGAGATGGCGGTGTAGATATTTATATGCTCATACAGATGGCGGTGCAGACATTTCCATGTTCATACAGATGGCGGTGTAGATATTTGCATGTTCATACAGATAGCGGTGTATTTATTTCCATGTGTAAAGAGATAGCTGGGTAGATATTTCCATCTATATGCAGATAGCTGTGTAGATATTTTCATTTTCATGCAGATAGCGGTGTATATATTTCCATCTTCCAACAGATAGCGGTGTAGATATTTCCATGTTCATAGAGATAGCGGTGTTGATATTTCCATGTTTATACAGATAGCGGTGAAGATGTATGCATGTTTACACAGATAGCGGTGAGGATATTTCCATGTTCATCCAGAGGGCTGTGTAGATATATCCATGTTCATACAGATAGCGGTGTAGATATTTCCATGTTCATACAGATAGCGGTGTAGATATTTCCATGTTCATACAGATAGCGGTGCTGATATTTCCATGTTTATACAGGTAGCGGTGTAGATATTTCCATGATTATACAGATAACGGTGTAGATATTTCCATGTTTATACAGATAGAGGTGTAGACATTTCCATGTTTATACAGATAGCGGTGTAGATATCTCCATCTTAATACAGATGGCGGTGTAGATATTTATATGTTCATTCAGATGGCGGTGCAAATATTTCCATGTTCATACAGATGGCGGTGTAGATATTTCCATGTTCATACAGATAGCGGTGTAGTTATTTCCATGTGTAAAGAGATAGCTGTGTAGGTATTTCCATGTATATGCAGATAGCAGTGTAGATATTCCCATTTTAATGCAGATAGCGGTGTAGATATTTCCGTGTTCAAACAGATAGCGGTGTAGATATTTCCATATTCATACAGATAGCGGTGCAGATATTTCCATGTTCATACAGATAGCAGTGTAGATATTTCCATGTTTATACAGATAGCGGTGAAGAAGTATGCATGTTTACACAGATAGTGGTGTAGATATTTCCATGTTCATCCAGATGGCTGTGTAGATGTATCCAAGTTCATACAGATAGCGGTGTAGATATTTCCATGTTCATACAGATAGCGGTGTAGATATTTCCATGTTCATCCAGATGGCTGTGTAGATATATCCATGTTCATACAGATAGCGGTGTAGATATTTCCATGTTCATACAGATAGCGGTGTAGCTATTTCCATGTTCATACAGATAACGGTGTAGCTATTTCCATGTTCATACAGATAGCAGTGTAGATATTTCCATGTTCATACAGATAGCGGTGTAGATATCTCCATTTTCATACAGAGAGCGGTGCTGATATTTCCATGTTTATACAGGCAGCGGTGTAGATATTTCCATGTTTATACAGATAGCGGTTTAGATATTTCCTTCTTAATACAGATGGCGGTGTAGATATTTATGTGTTCATACAGATGGCGTTGTTGATATTTCCATGTTTATACAGATAGCAGTGTAGATATCTCCATCTTAATACAGATGGCGGTGTAGATATTTATATGTTCATACAGATGGCAGTGCAGATATTTCCATGTTCATACAGATAGTGGTGTAGTTATTTCCATGTTCATACAAATGGCGGTGTAGATATTTCCATGTTCATACAGATAGTGGTGTAGTTATTTCCATGTGTAAAGAGATAGCTGTGTAGATATTTAAATGTATATGCAGATAGCAGTGTAGATATTTCCATTTTCATGCAGATAGCGGTGTAGATATTTACATGTTCAAACAGATAGCGGTGTAGATATTTCCATGTTCATTCAGATAGCTTTGTAGATATTTCCATGTTCATACAGATAGCGGTGTAGATATTTCCATGTTCATACAGATAGCGGTGTAGATATTTCCATCTTCATACAGATAGCGGTGCTGATATTTCCATGTTTATACAGGTATCGGTGTAGATATTTCCATGTTCATACAGATAGCGGTGTAGATATTTCCATGTCCAAACAGATAGCGGTGTAGGTATTTCCATGTTCATACAGATAGCGGTGTAGATATTTCCATGTTCATACCGATAGCGGTGCAGATATTTCCATGTTTATACAGATAGTGGTGAAGTTGTATGCATGTTTACACAGATAGCGGTGTAGATATTTCCATGTTCATCCAGATGGCTGTGTAGATATATCCATGTTCATACAGATAGCGGTGTAGATATTTCCATGTTCATACAGATAGCGGTGTAGATATTTCCATGTTCATCCAGATGGCTGTGTAGATATATCCATGTTCATACAGATAGCAGTGTAGATATTTCCATGTTCATACAGATAGCGGTGTAGATATTTCCATGTTTATACAGGTAGCGGTGTAGATATTTCCATGTTTATACAGACAGCCGTGTAGATATTTCCATGTTCATACCGATAGCGGTGCAGATATTTCCATGTTTATACAGATAGTGGTGAAGTTGTATGCATGTTTACACAGATAGCGGTGTAGATATTTCCATGTTCATCCAGATGGCTGTGTAGATATATCCATGTTCATACAGATAGCGGTGTAGATATTTACATGTTCATCCAGATAGCGGTGTAGATATTTCCATGTTCATCCAGATGGCTGTGTAGATATATCCATGTTCATACAGATAGCGGTGTAGATATTTCCATGTTCATACAGATAGCGGTGTAGATATTTCCATGTTTATACAGGTTGCGGTGTAGATATTTCCATGTTTATACAGATAGCCGTGTAGATATTTCCATGTTCATACCGATAGCGGTGCAGATATTTCCATGTTTATACAGATAGTGGTGAAGTTGTATGCATGTTTACACAGATAGCGGTGTAGATATTTCCATGTTCATCCAGATGGCTGTGTAGATATATCCATGTTCATACAGATAGCGGTGTAGATATTTCCATGTTCTTACAGATAGCGGTGTAGATATTTCCATGTTCATCCAGATGGCTGTGTAGATATATCCATGTTCATACAGATAGCGGTGTAGATATTTCCATGTTCATACAGATAGCGGTGTAGCTATTTCCATTTTCATACACATAACGGGGTAGCTATTTCCATGTTCATACAGATAGCAGTGTAGATATTTCCATGTTCATACAGATAGCGGTGTAGATATTTCCATTTTCATACAGAGGGCGGTGCTGATATTTCCATGTTTATACAGAAAGCGGTTTAGATATTTCCTTCTTAATACAGATGGCGGTGTAGATATTTATATGTTCAAAAAGATGGCAGTGCAGATATTTCCATGTTCATACAGATGGTGTTGTAGATATTTCCATGTTTATAGATATAGCGGTGTAGTTATTTCCATGTGTAAAGAGATAGCTGTGTAGATATTTTCATGTATATGCAGATAGCTTTGTAGATATTTCCATTTTCATGCAGATAGCGGTGTAGATATTTACATGTTCAAACAGACAGCGGTGTAGATATTTCCATGTTCATTCAGGTAGCTTTGTAGATATTTCCATGTTCATACAGATAGCGGTGTAGATATTTCCATGTTCATACAGATAGCGGTGTAGATATTTCCAGGTTCATACAGATAGC
This sequence comes from Gorilla gorilla gorilla, assembly GCF_029281585.2. Classification (NCBI taxonomy): domain Eukaryota; kingdom Metazoa; phylum Chordata; class Mammalia; order Primates; family Hominidae; genus Gorilla; species Gorilla gorilla. The sequence goes on along the minus strand of NC_073234.2, from coordinate 12,023,514 downwards.
GGTGCTGATATTTCCATGTTCACACAGATAGCGGTGCTGATATTTCCATGTTTATACAGATAGCGGTGTAGATATTTCCATGTTTATTCAGATAGCGGTGTAGATATCTCCATCTTAATACAGATGGCAGTGTAGATATTTATATGTTCATACAGATGGCGGTGCAGATATTTCCTTGTTCATACAGATGGCGGTGTAGATATTTCCATGTTCATACAGATAGCGGTGCAGTTATTTACATGTGTAAAGAGATAGCTGTGTAGATATTTCCATGTATATGCAGATAGCTGTGTACATATTTGCATTTTTATGCAGATAGCTGTGTAGATATTTCCATGTTCATACAGAGAGCGGTGTAGATATTACCATGTTTATACAGATTGCGGTGAAGATATTACCATGTTTATACAGATTGCGGTGAAGATGTATGCATATTTACACAGATAGCGGTGTAGATATTTCCATGTTCATACAGATAGTGGTGTAGATATTTCCGGGTTCATCCAGATGGCTGTGTAGATATATCCATGTTCATAGAAATAGCGGTGTAGATATTTCCATGTTCATACAGGTAGTGCTGTAGATATTTCCATGTTCATACAGATAGCGGTGTACCTATTTCCATGTTCATACAGATAGCGGTCTAGAAATTTCCATGTTCATAGAGATAGCAGTGTAGATATTTCCAAGTTTATACAGATAGCGGTGTAGATTTCTCCATTTTAATATAGATGGCGGTGTAGATATTTATATGTTCATACAGATGGCGGTGCAGATATTTCCATGTTCATACAGATGGCGGTGTAGCTATTTCCATGTTTATAGAGATAGCGCTGTACTTATTTCCACGTGTAAAGAGATAGATTTGTAGATATTTCCATGTATATGCAGACCGCTGTGTAGATATTTCCATTTTCATGCAGATAGCGGTGTAGATATTTCCATGTTCAAACAGATAGCGGTGTAGATATTTCCATGTTCAAACAGATAGCGGTGCTGATATTTCCATGTTTATACTGATAGCGGTGTAGATATTTCCATGTTCGTACAGATAGCGGTGTAGATATTTCCATGTTTATTCAGATAGCGGTGTAGATATCTCCATCTTAATACAGATGGCGGTGTAGATATTTATATGTTCATACAGATGGCGGTGCAGATATTTCCATGTTCATACAGATGGCGGTGTAGATATTTCCATGTTCATACAGATAGCGGTGTAGTTATTTCCATGTGTAAAGAGATAGCTGTGTAGATATTTCCATGTATATGCAGATAGCTGTGTAGATATTTCCATTTTCAAGCAGATAGCGGTGTATGTATTTCCATCTTCAAACAGATAGCGGTGTAGATATTTCCATGTTCATACAGATAGCGGTGTAGATATTTCCATGTTTATACAGATAGCGGTGAAGATGTATGCATGTTTACACAGATATCGGTGTGGATATTTCCATGTTCATCCAGAGGGCTGTGTAGATATATCCATGTTCATACAGATAGCGGTGTAGATATTTCCATGTTCATACAGATAGCAGTGTAGATATTTCAATGTTCATATAGATAGCGGTGTAGATATTTCCATGTTCATACAGATAGCGGTGCTGATATTTCCATGTTTATACAGGTAGCGGTGTAGATATTTCCATGTTTATACAGATAGCAGTGTAGATATTTCCATGTTTATACAGATAGCGGTGTAGATATTTGCATGTTTATACAGATAGCGGTGTAGATATCTCCATCTTAATACAGATGGCGGTGTAGATATTTATATGTTCATACAGATGGCGGTGCAGATATTTCCATGTTCATACAGATGGCGGTGTGGATATTTCCATGTTCATACAGATAGCGGTGTAGTTATTTCCATGTGTAAAGATATAGCTGTGTAGATATTTCCATGTATATGCAGATAGCAGTGTAGATATTTCCATTTTCATGCAGATAGCCGTGTAGATAGTTCCATGTTCAAACAGATAGCGGTGTAGATATTTCCATGTTCATACAGATAGCGGTGTAGATATTTCCATGTTGATACAGATAGCGGTGTAGATATTTCCATGTTTATACAGATAGCGGTGAAGATGTATACATGTTTATACAGATAGCGGTGTAGATATTTCCATGTTCATACAGATAGTGGTGTAGATATTTCCATGTTCATACAGATAGTGGTGTAGATATTTCCATGTTCATCCAGATGGCTGTGTAGATATATCCATGTTCATACAGATAGTGGTGTAGATATTTCCATGTTCATACAGATAGTGGTGCTGATATTTCCATGTTTATACAGGCAGCGGTGTAGCTATTTCCATGTTCCTACAGATAGCGGTGTAGATATTTCCATGTTCATACAGATAGCGGTGCTGATATTTCCATGTTTATACAGGCAGCGGTGTAGATATTTCCATGTTTATACAGATAGCGGTTTAGATATTTCCTTCTTAATACAGATGGCGGTGTATTTATATGTTCATACAGATGGCGGTGTAGATATTTCCATGTTTATACAGATAGCAGTGTAGATATCTCCATGTTAACACAGATGGCGGTGTAGATATTTATATGTTCATACAGATGGCGGTGCAGATATTTCCATGTTCATACAGATGGCGGTGTAGTTATTTCCATGTTCATACAGATAGTGGTGTAGTTATTTCCATGTGTAAAGGGATAGCTGTGTAGATATTTAAATGTATATGCAGATAGCAGTGTAGATATTTCCATTTTCATGCAGATAGCGGTTTAGATATTTCCGTGTCCATACAGATAGCGGTGTAGGTATTTCCATGTTCATACAGATAGCGGTGTAGATATTTCCATGTTCATACCGATAGCGGTGCAGATATTTCCATGTTTATACAGATAGTGGTGAAGATGTATGCATGTTTACACAGATAGCGGTGTAGATATTTCCATGTTCATCCAGATGGCTGTGTAGATATATCCATGTTCATACAGATAGCGGTGTAAATATTTCCATGTTCATACAGATAGCGGTGTAGCTATTTCCATGTTCATCCAGATGGCTGTATAGATATATCCATGTTCATACAGATAGCGGTGTAGATATTTCCATGTTCATACAGATAGCGGTGTAGCTATTTCCATTTTCATACACATAACGGGGTAGCTATTTCCATGTTCATACAGATAGCAGTGTAGATATTTCCATGTTCATACAGATAGCGGTTTAGATATTTCCATTTTCATACAGAGAGCGGTGCAGATATTTCCATCTTTATACAGATAGCGGTTTAGATATTTCCTTCTTAATACAGATGGCGGTGTAGATATTTATATGTTCAAACAGATGGCGGTGCAGATATTTCCATGTTCATACAGATGGTGGTGTAGATATTTCCATGTTTATAGATATAGCGGTGTAGTTATTTCCATGTGTAAAGAGATAGCTTTGTAGATATTTCCATGTATATGCAGATAGCTTTGTAGATATTTCCATTTTCATGCAGATAGCGGTGTAGATATTTAAATGTTCAAACAGATAGCGGTGTAGATATTTCCATGTTCTTTCAGATAGCTTTGTAGATATTTCCATGATCATACAGATAGCGGTGTAGATATTTCCATGTTCATACAGATAGCGGTGTAGATATTTCCAGGTTTATACAGATAGCGGTGCTGATATTTCCATGTTTATACTGGTAGCGGTGTAGATATTTCCATGTTTATACAGATAGCGGTGTAGATATTTCCATGTTTATACAGATAGCGGTGTAGATATTTCCATGTTTATTCAGATAGCGGTGTAGATATCTCCATCTTAATAGAGATGGCGGTGTAGATATTTATATGCTCATACAGATGGCGGTGCAGATATTTCCATGTTCATACAGATGGCGGTGTAGATATTTGCATGTTCATACAGATAGCGGTGTATTTATTTCCATGTGTAAAGAGATTGCTGGGTAGATATTTCCATCTATATGCAGATAGCTGTGTAGATATTTTCATTTTCATGCAGATAGCGGTGTATATATTTCCATCTTCAAACAGATAGCGGTGTAGATATTTCCATGTTCATAGAGATAGCGGTGTTGATATTTCCATGTTTATACAGATAGCGTTGAAGATGTATGCATGTTTACACAGATAGCGGTGAGGATATTTCCATGTTCATCCAGAGGGCTGTGTAGATATATCCATGTTCATACAGATAGCGGTGTAGATATTTCCATGTTCATACAGATAGCGGTGTAGATATTTCCATGTTCATACAGATAGCGGTGCTGATATTTCCATGTTTATACAGGTAGCGGTGTAGATATTTCCATGTTTATACAGATAGCGGTGTAGATATTTCCATGTTTATACAGATAGACGTGTAGACATTTCCATGTTTATACAGATAGCGGTGTAGATATCTCCATCTTAATACAGATGGCGGTGTAGATATTTATATGTTCATTCAGATGGCGGTGCAGATATTTCCATGTTCATACAGATGGCGGTGTAGATATTTCCATGTTCATACAGATAGCGGTGTAGTTATTTCCATGTGTAAAGAGATAGCTGTGTAGGTATTTCCATGTATATGCAGATAGCAGTGTAGATATTCCCATGTTCATGCAGATAGCGGTGTAGATATTTCCGTGTTCAAACAGATAGCGGTGTAGATATTTCCATATTCATACAGATAGCGGTGCAGGTATTTCCATGTTCATACAGATAGCAGTGTAGATATTTCCATGTTTATACAGATAGCGGTGAAGAAGTATGCATGTTTACACAGATAGTGGTGTAGATATTTCCATGTTCATCCAGATGGCTGTGTAGATATATCCAAGTTCATACAGATAGCGGTGTAGATATTTCCATGTTCATACAGATAGCGGTGTAGATATTTCCATGTTCATCCAAATGGCTGTGTAGATATATCCATGTTCATGCAGATAGCGGTGTAGATATTTCCATGTTCATACAGATAGCGTTGTAGCTATTTCCATGTTCATACAGATAACGGTGTAGCTATTTCCATGTTCATACAGATAGCAGTGTAGATATTTCCATGTTCATACAGATAGCGGTGTAGATATCTCCATTTTCATACAGAGAGCGGTGCTGATATTTCCATGTTTATACAGGCAGCGGTGTAGATATTTCCATGTTTATACAGATAGCGGTTTAGATATTTCCTTCTTAATACAGATGGCGGTGTAGATATTTATGTGTTCATACAGATGGCGTTGTTGATATTTCCATGTTTATACAGATAGCAGTGTAGATATCTCCATCTTAATACAGATGGCGGTGTAGATATTTATATGTTCATACAGATGGCAGTGCAGATATTTCCATGTTCATACAGATAGTGGTGTAGTTATTTCCATGTTCATACAGATGGCGGTGTAGATATTTCCATGTTCATACAGATAGTGGTGTAGTTATTTCCATGTGTAAAGAGATAGCTGTGTAGATATTTAAATGTATATGCAGATAGCAGTGTAGATATTTCCATTTTCATGCAGATAGCGGTGTAGATATTTACATGTTCAAACAGATAGCGGTGTAGATATTTCCATGTTCATTCAGATAGCTTTGTAGATATTTCCATGTTCATACAGATAGCGGTGTAGATATTTCCATGTTCATACAGATAGCGGTGTAGATATTTCCATCTTCATACAGATAGCGGTGCTGATATTTCCATGTTTATACAGGTATCGGTGTAGATATTTCCATGTTCATACAGATAGCGGTGTAGATATTTCCATGTCCAAACAGATAGCGGTGTAGGTATTTCCATGTTCATACAGATAGCGGTGTAGATATTTCCATGTTCATACCGATAGCGGTGCAGATATTTCCATGTTTATACAGATAGTGGTGAAGTTGTATGCATGTTTACACAGATAGCGGTGTAGATATTTCCATGTTCATCCAGATGGCTGTGTAGATATATCCATGTTCATACAGATAGCGGTGTAGATATTTCCATGTTCATGCAGATAGCGGTGTAGATATTTCCATGTTCATCCAGATGGCTGTGTAGATATATCCATGTTCATACAGATAGCGGTGTAGATATTTCCATGTTCATACAGATAGCGGTGTAGATATTTCCATGTTTATACAGGTAGCGGTGTAGATATTTCCATGTTTATACAGACAGCCGTGTAGATATTTCCATGTTCATACCGATAGCGGTGCAGATATTTCCATGTTTATACAGATAGTGGTGAAGTTGTATGCATGTTTACACAGATAGCGGTGTAGATATTTCCATGTTCATCCAGATGGCTGTGTAGATATATCCATGTTCATACAGATAGCGGTGTAGATATTTACATGTTCATCCAGATAGTGGTGTAGATATTTCCATGTTCATCCAGATGGCTTTGTAGATATATCCATGTTCATACAGATAGCGGTGTAGATATTTCCATGTTCATACAGATAGCGGTGTAGATATTTCCATGTTTATACAGGTAGCGGTGTAGATATTTCCATGTTTATACAGATAGCCGTGTAGATATTTCCATGTTCATACCGATAGCGGTGCAGATATTTCCATGTTTATACAGATAGTGGTGAAGTTGTATGCATGTTTACACTGATAGCGGTGTATAAATTTCCATGTTCATACAGATAGCTGTGTAGATATTTCCATGTTCATCAAGATGGCTCTGTAGAAATATCTATGTTCATACAGATGGCGGTGAAGATATTTCCATGTTCATACAGATAGCGGTGTAGATATTTCCATGTTCATACAGATAGCGGTGTAGATATTTCCATGTTCATACAGATAGCGGTGTAGCTATTTCCATGTTCATACAGATAGCGGTGTAGATATTTCCATGTTCATCCTGATGGCTGTGTAGATATATCCATGTTCATACAGAAAGCGGTGAAGATATTTCCATGTTCATACAGATAGCGGTGTAGATATTTCCATGTTCATACAGATAGTGGTGTAGATATTTCCATGTTCATACAGATAGCGGTGTAGCTATTTCCATGTTCATACAGATAGCGGTGTAGATATTTCCATGTTCATCCAGAAGGCTGTGTAGATATATCCATGTTCATACAGATGGCGGTGAAGGTATTTCCATGTTCATACCGATAGCGGTGTAGATATTTCCATGTTCATACTGATAGCGGTGTTGATACTTCCATGTTCATACAGATAGAGGGGCTGATATTTCCATGTTCATAAAGATAGCGGTGCTGATATTTCCATGTTTATACAGATAGTGGTGTAGATATATCCCTGTTTATACAGATAGTGGTGTAGATATTTCCATGTTTATACAGATAGCGGTGTAGATATCTCCATCTTAATACAGATGGCGGTGTAGATATTTATATGTTCATACAGATTGCGGTGCAGATATTTCCATGTTCATGCTGATGGCGGTGTAGATATTTCCATGTTCATACCGATAGCGGTGTAGTTATTTCCATGTGTAAAGAGATAGCTGTGTAGATATTTCCATGAATATGCAGATAGCTTTGTAGATATTTCCATTTTCATGCAGATAGCGGTGTAGATATTTCCATGTTCAAACAGATAGCGGTGTAGATATTTCCATGTTCATTCAGATAGCTTTGTAGATATTTCCATGTTCATACAGATAGCGGTGTAGATATTTCCATGTTCATACAGAGAACGGTGTAGATATTTCCATGTTCATACAAATAGCAGTGTAGATATTTCCATATTAATACAGATAGCGGTGTAGATATTTCCTTGTTCATACAGATAGCGGTGCTGATATTTCCATGGTTTTACCGGCAACGGTGTAGATATTTCCATGTTTATACAGATAGCGGTTTAGATATTTCCTTCTTAATACAGATGGCGGTGTAGATATTTATATGTTCATACAGATGTCGGTGCAGATATTCCCATGTTCATACAGATGGCGGTGTAGATATTTCCATGTTTATAGATATAGCGGTGTAGTTATTTCCATGTGTAAAGAGATAGCTGTGTAGATATTTCCATGTATATGCAGATAGCTTTGTAGATATTTCCATTTTCATGCAGATAGCGGTGTAGATATTTACGTGTTCAAACAGACAGCGGTGTAGATTTTTCCATGTTCATTCAGATAGCTTTGTAGATATTTCCACGTTCATACAGATAGCGGTGTAGATACTTCCATGTTCATACAGATAGCGGTGTAGATATTTCCATGTTCATACAGATAGCGGTGCTGATATTTCCATGTTTATACAGGTAGCGGTGTAGATATTTCCATGGTTATACAGATAGCGGTGTAGATATTTCCATGTTTATACAGATAGCGGTGTAGATATTTCCATGTTTATTCAGATAGCGGTGTAGATATCTCCATCTTAATACAGATGGCGGTGTAGGTATTTATATGTTCATACAGATGGCGGGGCAGATATTTCCATGTTCATACAGATGGCGGTGTAGATATTCCATGTTCATACAGATAGCGGTGTAGTTATTTCCATGTGTAAAGAGATAGCTGTGTAGATATTTCCATGTATATGCTGATAGCTGTGAAGATATTTCCATTTTCATGCAGATAGCGGTGTATATATTTCCATCTTCAAACAGATAGCGGTGTAGATATTTCCATGTTCATACAGATAGCCTTGTAGATATTTCCATGTTTATACAGATAGCGGTGAAGATGTATGCATGTTTACACAGATAGCGGTGTGGATATTTCCATGTTCATCCAGAGGGCTGTGTAGATATATCCATGTTCATACTGATGGCGCTGTAGATATTTCCATGTTCATACAGATACTGGTGTAATTATTTCCATGTGTAAAGAGATAGCTGTGTAGATATTTAAATGTATATGCAGATAGCAGTATAAATATTTCCATTTTCATGCAGATAGCAGTGTAGATATTTACATTTTCGAACAGATAGCGGTGTAGATATTTCCATGTTCATTCAGATAGCTTTGTAGATATTTCCATGTTCATACAGATAGCGGTGTAGATATTTCCATGTTCATACAGATAGCGGTGTAGATATTTCCATGTTCATACAGATAGCGGTGCTGATATTTCCATGTTTATACAGGTAGCGGTGTAGATATTTCCATGTTCATACAGATAGCGGTGTAAATATTTCCATGTTCATACACATAGCGGTGTAGATATTTCCATGTTCATACAGATAGCGGTGCTGATATTTCCATGTTTATACAGGTAGCGGTGTAGATATTTGCATGTTTATACAGGTAGCGGTGTAGATATTTCCATGTTCATACAGATAGCGGTGTAGATATTTCAATGTTCATACAGATATCGGTGTAGATATTTCCATGTTCATACAGATAGCTGTGCTGATATTTCCTTGTTTATACAGGTAGCGGTGTAGATATTTCCATGTTTATACAGATAGCGGTGTAGATATTTCCATGTTCATACAGATAGCGGTGTAGATATTTCCAAGTTCATACAGATAGCGGTGTAGATATTTCCATGTTTATACAGATAGCGGTGAAGATGTATGCATGTTTACACAGATAGCGGTGTAGATATTTCCATGTTCATCCAGATGGCTGTGTAGATATATCCATGTTCACACAGATAGCGGTGTAGATATTTCCATCTTCATACAGATAACGGTGTAGATATTTCCATGTTCATCCAGATGGCTGTGTAGATATACACATGTTCATACAGATAGCGATGTAGATACTTCCATGTTCATACAGATAGCGGAGTAGCTAATTCCATGTTGATACAGATAACGGTGTAGCTATTTCCATGTTCATGCAGATAGCGGTGTAGATATTTCCATGTTCATACAGATAGCGGTGTAGATATTTCCATCTTCATACAGATAACGGTGTAGCTATTTCCATGTTCATACAGATAGCGGTTTAGATATTTCCTTCTTAATAAAGATGGCGGTGTAGATATTTATTTGTTCATACAAATGGCGGTGCAGATATTTCCATGTTCATACAGATGGCGGTGAAGGTATTTCCAAGTTCATACAGATAGCGGTGTAGATATTTCCATGTTCATATTGATAGCGGTGTAGATACTTCCATGTTCTTACAGATAGAGGGGCTGATATTTCCATGTTCATAAAGATAGCGGTGCTGATATTTCCATGTTTATACATATATTGGTGTAGATATTTCCCTGTTTATACAGATAGCGGTGTAGATATTTCCATGTTTATACAGATAGCGGTGTAGATATCTCCATCTTAATACAGATGGCGGTGTAGGTATTTATATGTTCATACAGATGGCTGTGCAGATATTTCCATGTTCATATAGATGGCGGTGCAGATATTTCCATGTTTATACAGATATTGGTGTAGATATTTCCCTGTTTATACAGATAGCGGTGTAGATATTTCCATGTTTATACAGATAGCGGTGTAGATATCTCCATCTTAATACAGATGGCGGTGTAGATATTTATATGTTCATACAGATGGCTGTGCAGATATATCCATGTTCACACAGATAGCGGAGTAGATATTTCCATGTTCATACAGATAGCGGTGTAGCTATTTCCATGTTCATACATATAGCGGTGTAGATATTTCCATGTTTATAGAGATAGCGGTGAAGATATATGCATGTTTACACAGATAGCGGTGTAGATATTTCTATGTTCATACAGATAGCGGTGTAGATATTTCCATGTTCATCCAGATGGCTGTGTAGATATATTCATGTTCATACAGATAGTGGTGTAGATATTTCCATCTTCATACAGATAGTGGTGTAGATATTTGCATGTTCATACAGATAGCGGTGTAGCTATTTCCATGTTCATACAGATAGCGGTGCTGATATTTCCATGTTTATACAGGTAGCGGTGTAGATATTTGCATGTTCATACAGATAGTGGTGTAGATATTTCCATGTTTATATAGATAGCGGTGAAGATGTATGCATGTTTACACAGATAGCGGTGTAGATATTTCCATGTTCATCCAGATGGCTGTGTAGATATATCCATGTTCATAAAGATAGCGGTGTAGATATTTCCATGTTCATACAGATAGCGGTGTAGCTATTTCCATGTTCATACAGATAGCGGTGTAGATATTTCCATGTTTATACAGATGGCGGTGAAGATATATGCATGTTTTCACAGATATCGGTGTAGATATTTCCATGTTCATACAGATAGTGGTGTAGATATTTCCTTGTTCATACAGATAGCAGTGTAGCTATTTCCATGTTCATACAGATAGCGGTGTAGATATTTCCATGTTCGTACAGATAGCGGTGTAGATATTTCCGTGTTCATACAGAGAGCGGTGCTGATATTTCCATGTTTATACAGGTAGCGGTGTAGATATTTCCAGGTTTATACAGATAGCGGTGTAGATATCTCCATCTTAATACAGATGGCGGTGTAGATATTTATATGTTCATACAGATGGCGATGCAGATATTTCCATGTTCATACAGATGGCGGTGTAGATATTTCCATGTTTATAGAGATACCGGTGTAGTTATTTCCATGTGTAAAGAGATAGCTTTGAAGATATTTCCATATATATGCAGATAGCTGTGTAGATATTTCCATTTTCATGCAGAAAGCGGTGTAGATATTTCCATGTTCAAACAGATAGCGGTGTAGATATTTCCATGTTCATACAGATAGCGGTGTAGATATTTCCATGTTTATACAGATAGCGGTGAAGATGTATGCATGTTTACACTGATAGCGGTGTATAAATTTCCATGTTCATACAGATAGCTGTGTAGATATTTCCATGTTCATCAAGATGGCTCTCTAGATATATCTATGTTCACACAGATGGCGGTGAAGATATTTCCATGTTCATACAGATAGCGGTGTAGATATTTCCATGTTCATACAGATAGCGGTGTAGATATTTCCATGTTCATGCAGATAGCGGAGTAGCTATTTCCATGTTCATACAGATAGCGGTGTAGATATTTCCATGTTCATCCTGATGGCTGTGTAGATATATCCATGTTCATACAGATATCGGTGAAGATATTTCCATGTTCATACAGATAGCGGAGTAGATATTTCCATGTTCATACAGATAGCAGTGTAGATATTTCCATGTTGATCCAGATGGCTGTGTAGATATATCCATGTTCATACAGATGGTGTTGAAGGTATTTCCATGTTCATACAGATAGCTGTGTAGATATTTCCATGTTCAAACAGATAGCGGTGTAGATATTTCCATGTTCATACAGATAGCGGTGTAGATATTTCCATGTTCATACAGATAGCGGTGTAGATATTACTATGTTTATACAGATAGCGGTGAAGATGTATGCATGTTTACACAGATAGCGGTGTAGATATTTCCATGTTCTTCCAGATGGCTGTGTAGATATATCCATGTTCACACAGATAGCGGTGTAGATATTTCCATGTTCATACAGATAACGGTGTAGATATTTCCATGTTCATCCAGATGGCTGTGTAGATATATCCATGTTCATACAGATAGCAGTGTAGATACTTCCATGTTCATACAGATAGTGGAGTAGCTATTTCCATGTTGGTACAGATAACGGTGTAGCTATTTCCATGTTCATGCAGATAGCGGTGTAGATATTTCCATGTTCATACAGATAGCGGTGTAGCTATTTCCATGTTCATACAGATAACGGTGTAGCTATTTCCATGTTCATACAGATAGCGGTTTAGATATTTCCTTCTTAATACAGATGGCGGTGTAGATATTTATTTGTTCATACAGATGGCGGTGCAGATATTTCCATGTTCATACAGATGGCGGTGAAGGTATTTCCATGTTCATACAGATAGCGGTGTAGATGTTTCCATGTTCATATTGATATCGGTGTAGATACTTCCATGTTCTTACAGATAGAGGGGCTGATATTTCCATGTTCATAAAGATAGCGGTGCTGATATTTCCATGTTTATACAGATAGTGGTGTAGATATTTCCCTGTTTATACAGATAGCGGTGTAGATATTTCCATGTTTATACAGATAGCGGTGTAGATATCTCCATCTTAATACAGATGGCGGTGTAGATATTTATATGTTCATACAGATGGCTGTGCAGATTTTTCCATGTTCATACAGATGGCGGTGTAGATATTTCCATGTTCATACAGATAGCAGTGTATTTATTTCCATGTGAAAAGAGATAGCTGTGTAGATATTTCCATGTATATGCAGATAGCTGTGTAGATATTTCCATTTTCATGCAGATAGCGGTGTAGATATTTCCATGTTCAAACAGATAGCGGTGTAGATATTTCCATGTTCATACAGATAGCAGTGTAGATATTTCCATGTTCATACAGATAGCGGTGTAGATATTTCCATGTTTTTACAGATAGCGGTGAAGATATATGCATGTTTACACAGATAGCGGTGTAGATATTTCCATGTTCATCCAGATGGCTGTGTAGATATATCCATGTTCACACAGATAGCGGTGTAGATATTTCCATGTTCATACAGATAGCGGTGTAGATATTTCCATGTTCATCCAGATGGCTGTGTAGATATATCCATGTTTATACAGTTAGCGGTGTAGATACTTCCATGTTCATACAGATAGCGGTGTAGATATTTCCATGTTCATACAGATAGCGGTGTAGCTATTTCCATGTTCATACGGAGAACGGTGTAGATATTTCCATGTTCATACAGATAGCAGTGTAGATATTTCCATGTTAATACAGATAGCGGTGTAGATATTTCCATGTTCATACAGATAGCGGTGCTGATACTTCCATGGTTATACAGGCAGCGGTGTAGATATTTCCATGTTTATACAGATAGCGGTTTAGATATTTCCTTCTTAATACAGATGGCGGTGTAGATATTTATATGTTCATATAGATGGCGGTGCAGATATTCCCATGTTCATGCAGATGGCGGTGTAGATATTTCCATGTTTATAGATATAGCGGTGAAGTTATTTCCATGTGTAAAGAGATAGCTGTGTAGATATTTCCATGTATATGCAGATAGCTTTGTAGATATTTCCATTTTCATGCAGATAGCGGTGTAGATATTTACGTGTTCAAACAGATAGCGGTGTAGATTTTTCCATGTTCATTCAGATAGCTTTGTAGATATTTCCATGTTCATCCAGATAGCGGTGTAGATACTTCCATGTTCATAAAGATAGCAGTGTAGATGTTTCCATGTTCATACAGATAGCGGTGCTGATATTTCCATGTTTATACAGGTAGCGGTGTAGATATTTCCATGGTTATACAGATAGCGGTGTAGATATTTCCATCTTTATACAGATAGCGGTGTAGATATTTCCATGTTTATTCAGATAGCGGTGTAGATATCTCCATCTTAATACAGATGGCGGTGTAGATATTTATATGTTCATACAGATGGAGGTGCAGCTATTTCCATGTTCATACAGATGGCGGTGTAGATATTTCCATCTTCATACAGATAGCGGTGTAGCAATTTCCATGTGTAAAGAGATAGCTGTGTAGATATTTCCATGTATATGCAGATAGCTGTGTAGATATTTCCATTTTCATGCAGATAGCGGTGTATATATTTCCATGTTCAAACAGATAGCGGTGTAGATATTTCCATGTTCATACAGATAGCGCTGTAGATATTTCCATGTTTATACAGATAGCGGTGTAGATATCACCATCTTAATACAGATGGCGGTGTAGATATTTATATGTTCATACAGACGGTGGTGCAGATATTTCCATGTTCATACAGATGGCGGTGTAGATATTTCCATGTTCATACAGATAGCGGTGTAGTTATTTCCATGTGTAAAGAGATAGCTGTGTAGATATTTCCATGTATATGCAGATAGCTGTGTAGATATTTCCATTTTCATGCAGATAGCTGTGTAGATATTTCCATGTTCAAACAGATAGCGGTGTAGATATTTCCATGTTCATACAGATAGCGGTGTAGATATTTCCATGTTCATACAGATAGCGGTGTAGATATTACTATGTTTATACAGATAGCGGTGAAGATGTATGCATGTTTACACAGATAGCGGTGTAGATATTTCCATGTTCATCCAGATGGCTGTGTAGATATATCCATGTTCACACAGATAGCGGTGTAGATATTTCCATGTTCATACAGATAACGGTGTAGATATTTCCATGTTCATCCAGATGGCTGTGTAGATATATCCATGTTCATACAGATAGCGGTGTAGATACTTCCATGTTCATACAGATAGTGGAGTAGCTATTTCCATGTTGGTACAGATAACGGTGTAGCTATTTCCATGTTCATGCAGATAGCGGTGTAGATATTTCCATGTTCATACAGATAGCGGTGTAGCTATTTCCATGTTCATACAGATAACGGTGTAGCTATTTCCATGTTCATACAGATAGCGGTTTAGATATTTCCTTCTTAATACAGATGGCGGTGTAGATATTTATTTGTTCATACAGATGGCGGTGCAGATATTTCCATGTTCATACAGATGGCGGTGAAGTTATTTCCATGTTCATACAGATAGCGGTGTAGATGTTTCCATGTTCATATTGATAGCGGTGTAGATACTTCCATGTTCTTACAGATAGAGGGGCTGATATTTCCATGTTCATAAAGATAGCGGTGCTGATATTTCCATGTTTATACAGATAGTGGTGTAGATATTTCCCTGTTTATACAGATAGCGGTGTAGATATTTCCATGTTTATACAGATAGCGGTGTAGATATCTCCATCTTAATACAGATGGCGGTGTAGATATTTATATGTTCATACAGATGGCTGTGCAGATTTTTCCATGTTCATACAGATGGCGGTGTAGATATTTCCATGTTCATACAGATAGCAGTGTAGTTATTTCCATGTGAAAAGAGATAGCTGTGTAGATATTTCCATGTATATGCAGATAGCTGTGTAGATATTTCCATTTTCATGCAGATAGCGGTGTAGATATTTCCATGTTCAAACAGATAGCGGTGTAGATATTTCCATGTTCATACAGATAGCAGTGTAGATATTTCCATGTTCATACAGATAGCGGTGTAGATATTTCCATGTTTTTACAGATAGCGGTGAAGATATATGCATGTTTACACAGATAGCGGTGTAGATATTTCCATGTTCATCCAGATGGCTGTGTAGATATATCCATGTTCACACAGATAGCGGTGTAGATATTTCCATGTTCATACAGATAGCGGTGTAGATATTTCCATGTTCATCCAGATGGCTGTGTAGATATATCCATGTTTATACAGTTAGCGGTGTAGATACTTCCATGTTCATACAGATAGCGGTGTAGATATTTCCATGTTCATACAGATAGCGGTGTAGCTATTTCCATGTTCATACGGAGAACGGTGTAGATATTTCCATGTTCATACAGATAGCAGTGTAGATATTTCCATGTTAATACAGATAGCGGTGTAGATATTTCCATGTTCATACAGATAGCGGTGCTGATACTTCCATGGTTATACAGGCAGCGGTGTAGATATTTCCATGTTTATACAGATAGCGGTTTAGATATTTCCTTCTTAATACAGATGGCGGTGTAGATATTTATATGTTCATATAGATGGCGGTGCAGATATTCCCATGTTCATGCAGATGGCGGTGTAGATATTTCCATGTTTATAGATATAGCGGTGAAGTTATTTCCATGTGTAAAGAGATAGCTTTGTAGATATTTCCATGTATATGCAGATAGCTTTGTAGATATTTCCATTTTCATGCAGATAGCGGTGTAGATATTTACGTGTTCAAACAGATAGCAGTGTAGATTTTTCCATGTTCATTCAGATAGCTTTGTAGATATTTCCATGTTCATCCAGATAGCGGTGTAGATACTTCCATGTTCATAAAGATAGCAGTGTAGATGTTTCCATGTTCATACAGATAGCGGTGCTGATATTTCCATGTTTATACAGGTAGCGGTGTAGATATTTCCATGGTTATACAGATAGCGGTGTAGATATTTCCATGTTTATACAGATAGCGGTGTAGATATTTCCATGTTTATTCAGATAGCGGTGTAGATATCTCCATCTTAATACAGATGGCGGTGTAGATATTTATATGTTCATACAGATGGAGGTGCAGCTATTTCCATGTTCATACAGATGGCGGTGTAGATATTTCCATCTTCATACAGATAGCGGTGTAGCAATTTCCATGTGTAAAGAGATAGCAGTGTAGATATTTCCATGTATATGCAGATAGCTGTGTAGATATTTCCATTTTCATGCAGATAGCGGTGTATATATTTCCATGTTCAAACAGATAGCGGTGTAGATATTTCCATGTTCATACAGATAGCGCTGTAGATATTTCCATGTTTATACAGATAGCGGTGAAGATGTATGCATGTTTACACAGATAGCGGTGTGGATATTTCCATGTTCATCCAGAGGGTTGTGTGGATATATCCATGTTCATACAGATAGCGGTGTAGACATTTCCTTGTTCATACTGATAGCGGTGTAGATATTTCCATGTTCATATAGTTAGCGGTGTAGATATTACCATGTTCATACAGATAGCGGTGTAGATATTTCCATGTTCATACAGATAGCGGTGCTGATATTTCCATGTTTATACTGGTAGCGGTGTAGATATTTCCATGTTTATACAGATAGCGGTGTAGATATTTCCATGTTTATACAGATAGCGGTGTAGATATTTCCATGTTTATACAGATAGCGGTGTAGATATCTCCATCTTAATACAGATGGCGGTGTAGATATTTATATGTTCATACAGATGGCGGTGCAGATATTTCCATGTTCATACAGATGGCGGTGTGGATATTTCCATGTTCATACAGATAGCGGTGTAGTTATTTCCATGTGTAAAGAGATAGCTGTGTAGATATTTCCATGTATATGCAGATAGCAGTTTAGATATTTCCATTTTCATGCAGATAGCGGTGTAGATATTTCCATGTTCAAACAGATAGCGGTGTAGATATTTGCATGTTCATACAGATAGCGGTGTAGATATTTCCATGTTCATACAGATAGCGGTGTAGATATTTCCATGTTTATACAGATAGCGGTGAAGATGTATGCATGTTTACACAGATAGCGGTGTAGATATTTCCATGTTTATACAGGCAGCGGTGTAGCTATTTCTATGTTCCTACAGATAGCGGTGTAGATATTTCCATGTTCAAACAGATAGCGGTGCTGATATTTCCATGTTTATACAGGCAGCGGTGTAGATATTTCCATGTTTATACAGATAGCGGTTTAGATATTTCCTTCTTAATACAGATGGCGGTGCAGATATTTATGTGTTCATACAGATGGCGGTGTTGATATTTCCATGTTTATACAGATAGCAGTGTAGATATCTCCATCTTAATACAGATGGCGGTGTAGATATTTATATGTTCATACAGATGGCGGTGCAGATATTTCCATGTTCATACAGATGGCGGTGTAGATATTTCCCTGTTCATACAGATAGTGGTGTAGTTATTTCCATGTGTAAAGAGATAGCTGTGTAGATATTTAAATGTATATGCAGATAGCAGTGTAGATATTTCCATTTTCATGCAGATAGCGGTGTAGACATTTACATGTTCAAACAGATAGCGGTGTAGATATTTCCATGTTCATTCAGATAGATTTGTAGATATTTCCATGTTCATACAGATAGCGGTGTAGATATTTCCATGTTCATACAGATAGCGGTGTAGATATTTCCATGTTCATACAGATAGCGGTGTAGATATTTCCATGTTCATACAGATAGCGGTGCTGATATTTCCATGTTTATACAGGTAGTGGTGTAGATATTTCCATGTTTATACAGATAGCAGTGTAGATATTTCCATGTTCATACAGATAGCGATGTAGATATTTCCATGTTCATAAAGATAGCGGTGTAGATATTTCCATGTTCATACAGATAGCAGTGCTGATATTTCCATGTTTATACAGGTAGCGGTGTAGATATTTCCATGTTTATACAGATAACGGTGTAGATATTTCCATGTTTATACAGATAGCGGTGTAGATATCTCCATCTTAATACAGATGGCGGTGTAGATATTTATATGTTCATACAGATGGCGGTGCAGATATTTCCATATTCATACAGATGGCGGTGTGGATATTTCCATGTTCATACAGATAGCGGTGTAGTTATTTCCATGTGTAAAGAGATAGCTGTGTAGATATTTCCATGTATATGCAGATAGCAGTGTAGATATTTCCATTTTCATGCAGATAGCGGTGTAGATATTTCCATGTTCAAACAGATAGCAGTGTAGATATTTCCATGTTCATACAGATAGCGGTGTAGATATTTCAATGTTCATACAGATAGCGGTGTATATATTTCCATGTTTATACAGATAGCGGTGAAGATGTATGCATGTTTACACAGATAGCGGTGTAGATATTTCCATGTTCATCCAGATGGCTGTGTAGATATATCCATGTTCATACAGATAGCGGTGTAGATATTTCCATGTTCATACAGATAGCGGTGTAGCTATTTCCATGTTCATACAGATAGCGGTGTAGATATTTCCATGTTCATCCAGATGTCTGTGTAGATATATTCATGTTCATACAGATAGTGGTGTAGATATTTCCATGTTCATACAGATAGTGGTGTAGATATTTGCATGTTCATACAGATAGTGGTGTAGCTATTTCCATGTTCATACAGATAGCGGTGCTAATATTTCCATGTTTATACAGGTAGCGGTGTAGATATTTGCATTTTCATACAGATAGTGGTGTAGATATTTCCATGTTTATATAGATAGCGGTGAAGATGTATGCATGTTTACACAGATAGCGGTGTAGATATTTCCATGTTCATCCAGATGGCTGTGTAGATATATCCATGTTCATACAGATAGCGGTGTAGATATTTCCATGTTCATACAGATAGCGGTGTAGCTATTTCCATGTTCATACAGATAGCGGTGTAGATATTTCCATGTTTATACAGATAGCGGTGAAGATATATGCATGTTTTCACAGATAGCGGTGTAGATATTTCCATGTTCATACAGATAGTGGTGTAGATATTTCCTTGTTCATACAGATAGCGGTGTAGCTATTTCCATGTTCATACAGATAGCGGTGTAGATATTTGCATGTTTGTACAGAAAGCGGTGTAGATATTTCCGAGTTCATACAGAGAGCGGTGCTGACATTTCCATGTTTATACAGGTAGCGGTGTAGATGTTTCCAGGTTTATACAGATAGCGGTGTAGATATCTCCATCTTAATAAAGATGGCGGTGTAGATATTTATATGTTCATAGAGATGGCGATGCAGATATTTCCATGTTCATACAGATGGCGGTGTAGATATTTCCATGTTTATAGAGATAGCGGTGTAGTTATTTCCATGTGTAAAGAGATAGCTTTGTTGATATTTCCATGTATATGCAGATAGCTGTGTAGATATTTCCATTTTCATGCAGAAAGCGGTGTAGATATTTCCATGTTCAAACAGATAGCGGTGTAGATATTTCCATGTTCATACAGATAGCGGTGTAGATATTTCCATGTTTATACAGATAGCGGTGAAGTTGTTTGAATGTTTACACTGATAGCGGTGTATAAATTTCCATGTTCATACAGATAGCTGTGTAGATATTTCCATGTTCATCAAGATGGCTCTGTAGAAATATCTATGTTCATCCAGATGGCTGTGAAGATATTTCCATGTTCCTACAGATAGCGGTGTAGATATTTCCATGTTCATACAGATAGCGGTGTAGCTATTTCCATTTTCATACAGATAACGGTGTAGCTATTTCCATGTTCATACAGATAGCAGTGTAGATATTTCCATGTTCATATAGATAGCGGTGTAGATATTTCCATTTTCATACAGAGAGCGGTGCTGATATTTCCATGTTTATACAGGCAGCGGTGTAGATATTTCCATGTTTATACAGATAGAGGTTTAGATATTTCTTTCTTAATACAGATGGCAGTGTAGATATTTATATGTTCATACAGATGGCGGTGCAGATATTTCCATGTTCATACAGATGGTGGTGTAGATATTTCCATGTTTATAGATATAGCGGTGTAGTTATTTCCATGTGTAAAGAGATAGCTGTGTAGATATTTCCATGTATATGCAGATAGCTTTGTAGATATTTCCATTTTCATGCAGATAGCGGTTTAGATATTTACATGTTCAAACAGATAGTGGTGTAGATATTTCAATGTTCATTCAGATAGCTTTGTAGATATTTCCATGTTCATACAGATAGCGGTGTAGATATTTCCATGTTCATACAGATAGCGGTGTAGATATTTCCATGTTCATACAGATAGCGGTGTAGATAGTTCCAGGTTCATTCAGATAGCGGTGCTGATATTTCCATGTTTATACAGGTAGCGGTGTAGATATTTCCATGTTTATACAGATAGCGGTGTAGATATTTCCACGTTTATACAGATAGCGGTGAAGATATTTCCATGTTTATTCAGATAGCGGTGTAGATATCTCCATCTTAATACAGATGGCGGTGTAGATATTTAAATGTTCATACAGATGGCGGTGCAGATATTTCCATGTTCATACAGATGGCGGTGTAGATATTTCCATGTTTATACAGATAGCGGTGTAGTTATTTCCATGTGTAAAGAGATAGCTTTGTAGATATTTCCATCTATATGCAGATAGCTGTGTAGATATTTCCATTTTCATGCAGATAGCGGTGTATATATTTCCATCTTCAAACAGATAGCGGTGTAGATATTTCAATGTTCATAGAGATAGCGGTGTAGATATTTCCATGTTTATACAGATAGCGGTGAAGCTGTATGCATGTTTACACAGATAGCGGTGTAGATATTTCCATATTCATCCAGAGGGCTGTGTAGATATATCCATGTTCATACAGATAGCAGTGTACATATTTCCTTGTTCATACAGATAGCGGTGTAGATATTTCCATGTTCATACAGATAGCGGTGCTGATATTTCCATGTTTATACAGGTAGCGGTGTAGTTATTTCCATGTTTATACAGATAGCGGTGTAGATATTTCCGTGTTTATACAGATAGCGGTGTAGATATTTCCATGTTTATACAGATAGCGGTGTAGATATCTCCATCTTAATACAGATGGCGGTGTAGATATTTATATGTTCATACAGATGGCGGTGCAGATATTTCCATGTTCATACAGGTGGCGGTGTAGATATTTCCATGTACATACAGATAGCGGTGTAGTAATTTCCATGTGTAAAGAGATAGCTGTGTAGATATTTCCATGTATATGCAGATAGAAGTGTAGATATTTCCATTTTCATGCAGATAGCGGTGTAGATATTTCCATGTTCAAACAGATAGCGGTGAAGATATTTCCATGTTCAGACAGATAGCGGTGCAGATATTTCCATGTTCATACAGATAGCGGTGTAGATATTTCCATGTTTATACAGATAGCGGTGAAGATGTATGCATGTTTACACAGATAGCGGTGTAGATATTTCCATATTCATCCAGATGGCTGTGTAGATATATCCATGTTCATACAGATAGCGGTGTAGATATTTCCATGTTCATACAGATAGCGGTGTAGCTATTTCGATGTTCATACAGATAGCGGTGTAGATATTTCCATGTTTATACTGATAGCGGTGAGGATGTATGCATGTTTACACAGATAGCGGTGTAGATATTTCCATGTTCATACAGATAGCGGTTTAGATATTTCCATGTTCATCTAGATGGCTGTGTAGATATATCCATGTTCATACAGATAGTGGTGTAGATATTTCCATGTTCTTACAGATAGCGGTGCTGATATTTCCATGTTTATACAGGCAGTTGTGTAGCTATTTCCATGTTCCTACATATTGCCGTGTAGATATTTCCATGTTCATACAGATAGCGGTGCTGATATTTCCATGTTTATACAGGCAGCGGTGTAGATATTTCCATGTTTATACAGATAGCGGTATAGATATTTCCTTCTTAATACAGATGGCGGTGTAGATATTTATATGTTCATACAGATGGCGGTGTAGATATTTCCATGTTTATACAGATAGCAGTGTAGATATCTCCATCTTAATACAGAAGGCGGTGTAGATATTTATATGTTCTTAAAGATGGCGGTGCAGATATTTCCATGTTCATACAGATGGCGGTGTAGATATTTCCATGTTCATACAGATAGCGGTGTAGTTATTTCCATGTGTAAAGAGATAGCTGTGTAGACATTTAAATGTATATGCAGAAAGCAGTGCAGATATTTCCATTTTCATGCAGATAGCGGTGTAGATATTTCCATTTTCAAACAGATAGCGGTGTAGATATTTCCATGTTCATACAGATAGCAGTGTAGATATTTCCATATTCATACAGATAGCAGTGTAGATATTTCCATGTTTATACAGATAGTGGTGAAGATGTATGCATGTTTACACAGATAGCGGTGTAGATATTTCCATGTTCATCAAGATGGCTGTGTAGATATATCCATGTTCATACAGATAGCGGTATAGCTATTTCCATGTTCATACAGATAGCGGTGTAGATATTTCCATGTTCATCCAGATGGCTGTGTAGATATATCCATGTTCATACAGATAGCGGTGTAGATATTTCCATGTTCATACAGATAACGGTGTAGCTATTTCCATGTTCATACAGATAGTAGTGTAGATATTTCCATGTTCATACAGATAGCGGTGTAGATATCTCCATGTTCATCCAGATGGCTGTGTAGATATATCCATGTTCATACAGATAGCGGTGTAGATATTTCCATGTTCATACAGATAACGGTGTAGCTATTTCCATGTTCATACAGATAGCAGTGTAGATATTTCCATGTTCATACATATAGCGGTGTAGATATCTCCATTTTCATACAGAGAGCGGTGCTGATATTTCCATGTTTATATAGGCAGCGGTGTAGATATTTCCATGTTTATACAGATTGCAGTGTAGATATCTCCATCTTAATACAGATGGCAGTGTAGATATTTATATGTTCATACAGATGGCGGTGCAGATATTTCCATGTTTATACAGATGGCGGTGTAGATATGTCCATGTTCATACAGATAGCGGTGTAGTTATTTCCATGTGTAAAGAGATAGCTGTGTAGATATTTCCATCTATATGCAGATAGCTGTGTAGATATTTCCATTTTCATGCAGATAGCGGTGTACATATTTCCATCTTCAAACAGATAGCGGTGTAGATATTTCCAAGTTCATACAGATAGCGGTGTAGATATTTCCATGTTTATACAGATAGCGGTGAAGATGTATGGATGTTTACACAGATAGCGGTGTGGATATTTCCATGTTCATCCACAGGGCTGTGTAGATATATCCATGTTCATACAGATAGCGGTGTAGATATTTCCATGTTCATACAGATAGCGGTGTAGATATTTCCATGTTTTACAGATAGCGGTGCTGATATTTCCATGTTTATACAGGTAGCGGTGTAGATATTTCCATGTTTATACAGATAGCTGTGTAGATATTTCCATGTTCATACAGATAGCGGTGTAGATATTTCCATGTTTTACAGATAGCGGTGCTGATATTTCCATGTTTATACAGATACCAGTGTAGATATTTCCATGTTTATACAGATAGCGGTGTAGATATTTCAATGTTTATACAGATAGCTGTGTAGATATCTCCATCTTAATACAGATGGCGGTGTAGATATTTATATGTTCATACAGATGGCAGTGCAGATATTTCCATGTTCATACAGATGGCGGTGTAGATATTTCCATGTTTATAGATATAGCGGTGTAGTTATTTCTATGTGTAAAGAGATAGCTGTGTAGATGTTTCCATTTATATGCAGATAGCAGTGTAGATATTTCCATTTTCATGCAGATAGCGGTGTAGATATTTCCATGTTCAAACAGATAGCGGTGTAGATATTTCCATCTTTATACAGATAGCGGTGAAGATGTATGCATGTTTACACAGATAGCGGTGTAGATATTTCCATGTTCATACAGATAGCGGTGTAGTTATTTCCATGTTCATACAGATAGCGGTGTAGATATTTCCATGTTCATCCAGATGGCTGTGTAGATATATCCATCTTCATACAGATTGCGGTGTAGATATTTCCATGTTCATACAGATAGTGGTGCTGATATTTCCATGTTTATACAGGCAGCGGTTTAGATATTTCCATGTTTATACAGATAGCGGTTTAGATATTTCCTTCTTAATACAGATAGCGGTGTAGATATTTATATGTTCATACAGATGGCGGTGTAGATATTTCCATGTTTATACTGATAGCTGTGTAGATATCTCCATCTTAATACAGATGGCTGCGTAGATATTTATATGTTCATACAGATGGCGGTGCAGATATTTCCATGTTCATACAGATGGCGGTGTAGATATTTCCATGTTCATACAGATAGCGGTGTAGTTATTTCCATGTGTAAAGAGATAGCTGTGTAGATATTTCCATGTATATGCAGATAGCAGTGTAGATATTTCCATTTTCATGCAGATAGCGGTGTACATATTCCAAGTTCAAACAGATAGCGGTGTAGATAATTCCATGTTCATACAGATAGCGGTGCAGATATTTCCATGTTCATACAGATAGCGGTGTAGATATTTCAATGTTTATACAGATAGCGGTGAAGATGTATGCATGTTTACACAGATAGCGGTGTAGATATTTCCATGTTCATCCAGATGGCTGTGTTGATATATCCATGTTCATACAGATAGCGGTGTAGATATTTCCATGTTCATACAGATAGCGGTGTAGTTATTTCCATGTTCATACAGATAGCGGTGTAGATATTTCCATGTTTATACAGATAGCGGTGAAGATGTATGCATGTTTACACAGATAGCTTTGTGGATATTTCCATATTCATCCAGAGGGCTGTGTAGATATATCCATGTTCATACAGATAGTGGTGTAGATATTTCCATGTTCATACAGATAGCGGTGTAGATATTTCCATGTTTTACAGATAGCGGTGCTGATATTTCCATGTTTATACAGGTAGCGGTGTAGATATTTCCATGTTTATACAGATAGCAGTGTAGATATTTCCATGTTTATACAGATAGCGTTGTAGATATTTCCATGTTTATACAGATTGCGGTGTAGATATCTCCATCTTAATACAGATGGCGGTGTAGATATTTATAAGTTCATACAGATGGCTGTGCAGATATTTCCATGTTCATACAGATGGCGGTGTGGATATTTCCATGTTCATACAGATAGCGGTGTAGTTATTTCCATGTGTAAAGAGATAGCTGTGTAGATGTTTCCATTTATATGCAGATAGCAGTGTAGATATTTCCATTTTCATGCATATAGCGGTGTAGATATTTCCATGTTCAAACAGATGGCGGTGTAGATATTTCCATCTTTATACAGATAGTGGTGAAGATGTATGCATGTTTACACAGATAGCGGTGTAGATATTTCCATGTTCATACAGATAGCGGTGTAGTTATTTCCATGTTCATACAGATAGCGGTGTAGATATTTCCATGTTCATCCATATGGCTGTGTAGATATATCCATGTTCATACAGATTGTGGTGTAGATATTTCCATGTTCATACAGATAGCGGTGCTGATATTTCCATGTTTATACAGGCAGCGGTTTAGATATTTCCATGTGTATACAGATAGCGGTTAGATATTTCCTTCTTAATACAGATGGCGGTGTAGATATTTATATGTTCATACAGATGGCGGTGTAGATATTTCCATGTTTATACTGATAGCAGTGTAGATATCTCCATCTTAATACAGATGGCGGTGTAGATATTTATATGTTCCTACAGATGGCGGTGCAGATATTTCCATGTTCATACAGATGGCGGTGTAGATATTTCCATGTTCATACAGATAGCAGTGTAGTTATTTCCATGTGTAAAGAGATAGCTGTGTAGATATTTCCATCTTTATACAGATAGCGGTGAAGATGTATGCATGTTTACACACATAGCAGTGTAGATATTTCCATGTTCATACAGATAGCGGTGTAGTTATTTCCATGTTCATACAGATAGCGGTGTAGATATTTCCATGTTCATCTAGATGGCTGTGTAGATATATCCATGTTCATACAGATAGCGGTGTAGATATTTCCATGTTCATACAGATAGCGGTGTAGTTATTTCCATGTTCATACAGATAGCGGTGTAGATATTTCCATGTTTATACTGATAGTGGTGAAGACGTATGCATGTTTACACAGATAGCGGTGTAGATATTTACATGTTCATACAGATAGCGGTGTAGATTTTTCCATGTTCATCCAGATGGCTGTGTAGATATATCCATGTTCATACAGATTGCTGTGTAGATGTTTCCATGTTCATACAGATAGTGGTGCTGATATTTCCATGTTTATACAGGCAGCGGTGTAGATATTTCCATGTTTATACAGATAGCGGTTTAGATATTTCTTTCTTAATACAGATGGCGGTGTAGATATTTATATGTTCATACAGATGGCGCTGTAGATATTTCCATGTTTATACAGATAGCAGTGTAGATATCTCCATCTTAATACAGAAGGCGGTGTAGATATTTATATGTTCATACAGATGGCGGTGCAGATATTTCCATGTTCATA
This sequence comes from Gorilla gorilla gorilla, assembly GCF_029281585.2. Lineage (NCBI taxonomy): Eukaryota > Metazoa > Chordata > Mammalia > Primates > Hominidae > Gorilla > Gorilla gorilla. The sequence goes on along the minus strand of NC_073234.2, from coordinate 11,995,980 downwards.
CAGATGGCGGTGTAGATATTTCCATGTTCATACAGATATCGGTGTAGTTATTTCCATGTTTAAAGAGATAGCTGTGTAGATATTTAAATGTATATGCAGATAGCAGTGTAGATATTTCCATTTTCATAGAGATAGCGGTGTAGATATTTCCATGTTCAAACAGACAGCTGTGTAGATATTTCCATGTTCATACAGATAGCGGTGTAGATATTTCCATGTTAATACAGATAGCGGTGTAGATATTTCCATGTTTATACAGATAGTGGTGAAGATCTATGCATGTTTACACAGATAGCGGTGTAGATATTTCCATGTTCATCCAGATGGCTGTGTAGATATATCCATGTTCATACAGATAGCGGTGTAGATATTTCCATGTTCATCCAGATGGCTGTGTAGATATATCCATGTTCATACAGATAGCGGTGTAGATATTTCCATCTTCATACAGATAGCGGTGCAGCTATTTCCATGTTCATACAGATAACGGTGTAGCTATTTCCATGTTCATAGAGATAGCAGTGTAGATATTTCCATGTTCATACAGATAGCGGTGTAGATATCTTCATTTTCATACAGAGAGAGGTGCAGATATTTCCATGTTTATACAGGCAATGGTGCAGATATTTCCATGTTTATACAGATAGCGGTTTAGATATTTCCTTCTTAATACAGATGGCGGTGTAAATATTTATATGTTCATACAGATGGCGGTGCAGATATTTCCATGTTCATACAGATGGCGGTGTAGATATTTCCATGTTTATAGATATAGCGGTGTAGTTATTTCCATGTGTAAAGAGATAGCTATGTAGATATTTCCATGTATATGCAGATAGCTTTGTAGATATTTCCATTTTTATGCAGATAGCGGTGTAGATATTTACATGTTCAAACAGATAGCGGTGTAGATATTTCCATGTTCATTCAGAGAGCTTTGTAGATATTTCCCTGTTCATACAGATAGCGGTGTAGATATTTCCATGTTCATACAGATAGCGGTGTAGATATTTCCAGGTTCATACAGATAGCGGTGCTGATATTTCCATGTTTATTCAGGTAACGGTGTAGATATTTCCATGTTTATACAGATAGTGGTGTAGATATTTCCATGTTTATACAGGTAGCGGTGTAGATATTTCCATGTTTATTCAGATAGCGGTGTAGATATCTCCATCTTAATACAGATGGCCGTGTAGATATTTATATGTTCATACAGATGGCGGTGTAGATATTTCCATGTTCATACAGATGGTGGTGTAGATATTTCCATGTTCATTCAGATAGCGGTGTAGTTATTTCCCTGTGTAAAGAGATAGCTGTGTAGATATTTCCATCTATATGCAGATAGCTGTGTAGATATTTCCATTTTCATGGAGATAGCGGTGTATATATTTCCATGTTCAAACAGATAGCGGTGTAGATATTTCCATGTTCATACAGATAGCGGTGTAGATATTTCCATGTTTATACAGATAGCGGTGAAGATGTATGCATGTTTACACAGATAGAGGTGTGGATATTTCCATGTTCATCCAGAGGGCTGTGTAGATATATCCATGTTCATACAGATAGCGGTGCTGATATTTCCATGTTTATACAGGTATCGGTGTAGATATTTCCATGTTTATACAGATAGCGGTGAAGATGTATGCATGTTTACACTGATAGCGGTGTGGATATTTCCATGTTCATCCAGAGGGCTGTGTAGATATATCCATGTTCATACAGATAGCGGTGTAGATATTTCCATGTTCATACAGATAGCGGTGTAGTTATTTCCATGTTCATCCAGATGGCTGTGTAGATATATCCATGATCATACAGATGGCGGTGTAGATATCTCCATGTTCATACAGATAGAGGGGCTGATATTTCCATGTTCATACAGATAGCGGTGCTGATATATCCATTTTTATACAGATAGCGGTGTAGATATTTCCATGTTTATTCAGATAGCGGTGTAGATATCTCCATCTTAATACAGATGGCGGTGTAGATATTTATATGTTCATACAGATGGCGGTACAGATATTTCCATTTTCATGCAGATAGCGGTTTAGATATTTCCATGTTCAAACAGATAGCGGTGTAGATATTTCCATGTTCATAGTGATAGCGGTGTAGATACTTCCATGTTCATACAGATAGAGGGGCTGATATTTCCATGTTCATACAGAGAGCAGTGCTGATATTTCCATGTTTATACAGATAGCGGTGTAGATATTTCCATGTTTATACAGATAGCGGTGTAGATAATTCCATGTTTATACAGATAGCGGTGTAGATATTTCCATCTTAATACAGATGGCGGTGTACATATTTATATGTTCATACAGATGTCGGTGCAGATATTTCCATGTTCATACAGATGACGGTGTAGATATTTCCATATTCATACAGATAGCGGTGTAGTTATTTCCATGTGTAAAGAGATAGCTGTGTAGATATTTCCATGTATATGCAGATATCAGTGTAGATATTTCCATTTTCATGCAGATAGCATTGTAGATATTTCCATGTTCAAACAGATAGCGATGTAGATATTTCCAAGTTCATACAGATAGAGGTGTAGATATTTCCATGTTCATACAGATAGCGGTGTAGATATTTCCATGTTTATACAGATAGCGGTGAAGATCTATGCATGTTTACACAGATAGCGGTGTAGATATTTCCATGTTCATCCAGATGGCTGTGTAGATATTTCCATGTTCATACAGATAGCGGTGTAGCTATTTCCATGTTCATACAGATAGCGGTGTAGATATTTCCATGTTCATACAGATAGCGGTGTAGATATTTCCATGTTCAAACAGATAGCGATGTAGATATTTCCAAGTTCATACAGATAGAGGTGTAGATATTTCCATGTTCATACAGATAGCGGTGTAGATATTTCCATGTTTATACAGATAGCGGTGAAGATCTATGCATGTTTACACAGATAGCGGTGTAGATATTTCCATGTTCATCCAGATGGCTGTGTAGATATTTCCATGTTCATACAGATAGCGGTGTAGCTATTTCCATGTTCATACAGATAGCGGTGTAGATATTTCCATGTTCATACAGATAGCGGTGTAGATATTTCCATGTTCATACAGATAGCGGTGCTGATATTTCCATGTTTATACAGGCAGCGGTGTAGATATTTCCATGTTTATGCAGATAGCGGTTTAGATATTTCCTTCTTAATACAGATGGCGGTGTAGATATTTATATGTTCGTACAGGTGGCGGTGTAGATATTTCCATGTTTATACAGATAGCAGTGTAGATATCTCCATCTTAATACAGATGGCCGTGTAGATATTTATATGTTCAAACAGATAGCGGTGTAGATATTTCCATGTTCATACAGATAGCGGTGTAGATATTTCCATGTTCAAACAGATAGCGGTGTAGATATTTCCATGTTCATACAGATGGCGTTGTAGATATTTATATGTTCAAACAGATTGCAGTGTAGGTATTTCCATTTTCATGCAGATAGCGGTGTAGATATTTCCATGTTCAAACAGATAGCGGTGTAGATATTTCCATGTTCATACAGATAGAGGTGTAGATATTTCCATGTTCAAACAGATAGCGGTGTAGATATTTCCATGTTTATACAGATAGCGGTGTAGATATTTCCAAGTTCATACAGATAGCGGTGTAGATATTTCCATGATTATACAGATAGCGGTGAAGATCTATGCATGTTTACACAGATAGCGGTGTAGATATTTCCATGTTCATCCAGATGACTGTGTTGATATATCCATGTTCATACAGATAGTGGTGTAGATATTTCCATGTTCATACAGATAGCGGTGTAGATATTTCCATGTTCATCCATATGGCTGTGTAGATATATCCATGTTCATACAGATAGCGGTGTAGATATTTCCATGTTCATACAGATAGCGGTGTTGCTATTTCCATGTTCATACAGATAACGGTGTAGCTATTTCCATGTTCATACAGATAGCGGTGTAGATATTTCCATGTTGATACAGATAGCGGTGTAGACATTTCCATGTTCATACAGATAGCGGTGCTGATATTTCCATGTTTATACAGGCAGCGGTGTAGATATTTCCATGTTTATACAGATAGCGGTTTAGATACTTCCTTCTTAATACAGATGGCGGAGTAGATATTTATATGTTCATACAGATGGCGGTGCTGATATTTCCATGTTCATACACATGGCGGTGTAGATATTTCCCTGTTTATAGTTATAGCGGTGTAGTTATTTCCATGTGTAAAGAGATAGCTGTGTAGATATTTACATGTATATGCAGATAGCTTTGTAGATATTTCCATTTTCATGCAGACAGCGGTGTAGATATTTACATGTTCAAACAGATAGCGGTGTAGATACTTCCATGTTCATTCAGAGAGCTTTGTAGATATTTCCATGTTCATACAGATAGCGGTGTAGATAATTCCATGTTCATACAGATAGCGGGGTAGATATTTCCATGTTCATACAGATAGCGGTGCTGATATTTCCATGTTTATACAGGTAGCGGTATAGATATTTCCATGTTTATACAGATAGCGGTGAAGATGTATGCATGTTTACACAGATAGCGGTGTGGATATTTCCATGTTCATCCAGAGGGCTGTGTAGATATATCCATGTTCATTCAGATAGCGGTGTAGATATTTCCATGTTCATCCAGAGGGCTGTGTAGATATATCCATGTTCATACAGATAGCGGTGTAGATATTTCCATGTTTATACAGATTGCGGTGAACATGAATGCATGTTCACACAGATAGCGGTGTAGATATTTCCATGTTCATGCAGATAGCGGTGTGGATATTTCCATGTTCATCCAGAGGGCTGTGTAGATATATCCATGTTCTTACAGATAGCGTTGTAGATATTTCCATGTTTATTCAGATAGCGGTGAAGATGTATGCATGTTTACACAGATAGCGGTGTAGATAATTCCATGTTCATACAGATAGCGGTGTAGATATTTCAATGTTCATACAGATAGCGGTTTAGATATTTCCTTCTTAATACAGATGGCGGTGTAGATATTTATATGTCCATACAGATGGTGGTGCAGATATTTCCATGTTCATACAGATGGCAGTGTAGACATTTCCATGTTTATAGATATAGCGGAGTACTTATTTCCATGTGTTAAGAGATAGCTGTGTAGATATTTCCATGTGTATGCAGATAGCTGTGTAGATATTTCCATTTTCATGCAGACAGCGGTGTAGATATTTCCATGTTCAAACAGATAACGGTGTAGATATTTCCATGTTCATACAGATAGCGGTGTAGATATTTCCATGTTCATACAGATAGCGGTGCTGATATTTCCATGCTTATACAGGTAGTGGTGTAGATATTTCCATGTTTATACAGATAGCGGTGTAGATATTTCCACGTTTATACAGATAGCGGTGTAGATATTTCCATGTTTATACAGATAGCAGTGAAGAAATCTCCATCTTAATACAGATGGCGGTGTAGATATTTATATGTTCATACAGATGGCGGTGTAGATATTTCCATGTTCATACAGATGGTGGTGTAGATATTTCCATGTTCATTCAGATAGCGGTGTAGTTATTTCCCTGTGTAAAGAGATAGCTGTGTAGATATTTCCATCTATATGCAGATAGCTGTGTAGATATTTCCATTTTCATGGAGATAGCGGTGTATATATTTCCATGTTCAAACAGATAGCGGTGTAGATATTTCCATGTTCATACAGATAGCGGTGTAGATATTTCCATGTTTATACAGATAGCGGTGAAGATGTATGCATGTTTACACAGATAGCGGTGTGGATATTTCCATGTTCATCCAGAGGGCTGTGTAGATATATCCATGTTCATACAGATAGCGGTGCTGATATTTCCATGTTTATACAGGTATCGGTGTAGATATTTCCATGTTTATACAGATAGCGGTGAAGATGTATGCATGTTTACACTGATAGCGGTGTGGATATTTCCATGTTCATCCAGAGGGCTGTGTAGATATATCCATGTTCATACAGATAGCGGTGTAGATATTTCCATGTTCATACAGATAGCGGTGTAGTTATTTCCATGTTCATCCAGATGGCTGTGTAGATATATCCATGATCATACAGATGGCGGTGTAGATATCTCCATGTTCATACAGATAGAGGGGCTGATATTTCCATGTTCATACAGATAGCGGTGCTGATATATCCATTTTTATACAGATAGCGGTGTAGATATTTCCATGTTTATTCAGATAGCGGTGTAGATATCTCCATCTTAATACAGATGGCGGTGTAGATATTTATATGTTCATACAGATGGCGGTACAGATATTTCCATTTTCATGCAGATAGCGGTTTAGATATTTCCATGTTCAAACAGATAGCGGTGTAGATATTTCCATGTTCATAGTGATAGCGGTGTAGATACTTCCATGTTCATACAGATAGAGGGGCTGATATTTCCATGTTCATACAGAGAGCAGTGCTGATATTTCCATGTTTATACAGATAGCGGTGTAGATATTTCCATGTTTATACAGATAGCGGTGTAGATAATTCCATGTTTATACAGATAGCGGTGTAGATATTTCCATCTTAATACAGATGGCGGTGTACATATTTATATGTTCATACAGATGTCGGTGCAGATATTTCCATGTTCATACAGATGACGGTGTAGATATTTCCATATTCATACAGATAGCGGTGTAGTTATTTCCATGTGTAAAGAGATAGCTGTGTAGATATTTCCATGTATATGCAGATATCAGTGTAGATATTTCCATTTTCATGCAGATAGCATTGTAGATATTTCCATGTTCAAACAGATAGCGATGTAGATATTTCCAAGTTCATACAGATAGAGGTGTAGATATTTCCATGTTCATACAGATAGCGGTGTAGATATTTCCATGTTTATACAGATAGCGGTGAAGATCTATGCATGTTTACACAGATAGCGGTGTAGATATTTCCATGTTCATCCAGATGGCTGTGTAGATATTTCCATGTTCATACAGATAGCGGTGTAGCTATTTCCATGTTCATACAGATAGCGGTGTAGATATTTCCATGTTCATACAGATAGCGGTGTAGATATTTCCATGTTCAAACAGATAGCGATGTAGATATTTCCAAGTTCATACAGATAGAGGTGTAGATATTTCCATGTTCATACAGATAGCGGTGTAGATATTTCCATGTTTATACAGATAGCGGTGAAGATCTATGCATGTTTACACAGATAGCGGTGTAGATATTTCCATGTTCATCCAGATGGCTGTGTAGATATTTCCATGTTCATACAGATAGCGGTGTAGCTATTTCCATGTTCATACAGATAGCGGTGTAGATATTTCCATGTTCATACAGATAGCGGTGTAGATATTTCCATGTTCATACAGATAGCGGTGCTGATATTTCCATGTTTATACAGGCAGCGGTGTAGATATTTCCATGTTTATGCAGATAGCGGTTTAGATATTTCCTTCTTAATACAGATGGCGGTGTAGATATTTATATGTTCGTACAGGTGGCGGTGTAGATATTTCCATGTTTATACAGATAGCAGTGTAGATATCTCCATCTTAATACAGATGGCCGTGTAGATATTTATATGTTCAAACAGATAGCGGTGTAGATATTTCCATGTTCATACAGATAGCGGTGTAGATATTTCCATGTTCAAACAGATAGCGGTGTAGATATTTCCATGTTCATACAGATGGCGTTGTAGATATTTATATGTTCAAACAGATTGCAGTGTAGGTATTTCCATTTTCATGCAGATAGCGGTGTAGATATTTCCATGTTCAAACAGATAGCGGTGTAGATATTTCCATGTTCATACAGATAGAGGTGTAGATATTTCCATGTTCAAACAGATAGCGGTGTAGATATTTCCATGTTTATACAGATAGCGGTGTAGATATTTCCAAGTTCATACAGATAGCGGTGTAGATATTTCCATGATTATACAGATAGCGGTGAAGATCTATGCATGTTTACACAGATAGCGGTGTAGATATTTCCATGTTCATCCAGATGACTGTGTTGATATATCCATGTTCATACAGATAGTGGTGTAGATATTTCCATGTTCATACAGATAGCGGTGTAGATATTTCCATGTTCATCCATATGGCTGTGTAGATATATCCATGTTCATACAGATAGCGGTGTAGATATTTCCATGTTCATACAGATAGCGGTGTTGCTATTTCCATGTTCATACAGATAACGGTGTAGCTATTTCCATGTTCATACAGATAGCGGTGTAGATATTTCCATGTTGATACAGATAGCGGTGTAGACATTTCCATGTTCATACAGATAGCGGTGCTGATATTTCCATGTTTATACAGGCAGCGGTGTAGATATTTCCATGTTTATACAGATAGCGGTTTAGATACTTCCTTCTTAATACAGATGGCGGAGTAGATATTTATATGTTCATACAGATGGCGGTGCTGATATTTCCATGTTCATACACATGGCGGTGTAGATATTTCCCTGTTTATAGTTATAGCGGTGTAGTTATTTCCATGTGTAAAGAGATAGCTGTGTAGATATTTACATGTATATGCAGATAGCTTTGTAGATATTTCCATTTTCATGCAGACAGCGGTGTAGATATTTACATGTTCAAACAGATAGCGGTGTAGATACTTCCATGTTCATTCAGAGAGCTTTGTAGATATTTCCATGTTCATACAGATAGCGGTGTAGATAATTCCATGTTCATACAGATAGCGGGGTAGATATTTCCATGTTCATACAGATAGCGGTGCTGATATTTCCATGTTTATACAGGTAGCGGTATAGATATTTCCATGTTTATACAGATAGCGGTGAAGATGTATGCATGTTTACACAGATAGCGGTGTGGATATTTCCATGTTCATCCAGAGGGCTGTGTAGATATATCCATGTTCATTCAGATAGCGGTGTAGATATTTCCATGTTCATCCAGAGGGCTGTGTAGATATATCCATGTTCATACAGATAGCGGTGTAGATATTTCCATGTTTATACAGATTGCGGTGAACATGAATGCATGTTCACACAGATAGCGGTGTAGATATTTCCATGTTCATGCAGATAGCGGTGTGGATATTTCCATGTTCATCCAGAGGGCTGTGTAGATATATCCATGTTCTTACAGATAGCGTTGTAGATATTTCCATGTTTATTCAGATAGCGGTGAAGATGTATGCATGTTTACACAGATAGCGGTGTAGATAATTCCATGTTCATACAGATAGCGGTGTAGATATTTCAATGTTCATACAGATAGCGGTTTAGATATTTCCTTCTTAATACAGATGGCGGTGTAGATATTTATATGTCCATACAGATGGTGGTGCAGATATTTCCATGTTCATACAGATGGCAGTGTAGACATTTCCATGTTTATAGATATAGCGGAGTACTTATTTCCATGTGTTAAGAGATAGCTGTGTAGATATTTCCATGTGTATGCAGATAGCTGTGTAGATATTTCCATTTTCATGCAGACAGCGGTGTAGATATTTCCATGTTCAAACAGATAACGGTGTAGATATTTCCATGTTCATACAGATAGCGGTGTAGATATTTCCATGTTCATACAGATAGCGGTGCTGATATTTCCATGTTTATACAGGTAGTGGTGTAGATATTTCCATGTTTATACAGATAGCGGTGTAGATATTTCCACGTTTATACAGATAGCGGTGTAGATATTTCCATGTTTATACAGATAGCAGTGAAGAAATCTCCATCTTAATACAGATGGCGGTGTAGATATTTATATGTTCATACAGATGGCGGTGTAGATATTTCCATGTTCATACAGATGGTGGTGTAGATATTTCCATGTTCATTCAGATAGCGGTGTAGTTATTTCCCTGTGTAAAGAGATAGCTGTGTAGATATTTCCATCTATATGCAGATAGCTGTGTAGATATTTCCATTTTCATGGAGATAGCGGTGTATATATTTCCATGTTCAAACAGATAGCGGTGTAGATATTTCCATGTTCATACAGATAGCGGTGTAGATATTTCCATGTTTATACAGATAGCGGTGAAGATGTATGCATGTTTACACAGATAGCGGTGTGGATATTTCCATGTTCATCCAGAGGGCTGTGTAGATATATCCATGTTCATACAGATAGCGGTGCTGATATTTCCATGTTTATACAGGTATCGGTGTAGATATTTCCATGTTTATACAGATAGCGGTGAAGATGTATGCATGTTTACACTGATAGCGGTGTGGATATTTCCATGTTCATCCAGAGGGCTGTGTAGATATATCCATGTTCATACAGATAGCGGTGTAGATATTTCCATGTTCATACAGATAGCGGTGTAGTTATTTCCATGTTCATCCAGATGGCTGTGTAGATATATCCATGATCATACAGATGGCGGTGTAGATATCTCCATGTTCATACAGATAGAGGGGCTGATATTTCCATGTTCATACAGATAGCGGTGCTGATATATCCATTTTTATACAGATAGCGGTGTAGATATTTCCATGTTTATTCAGATAGCGGTGTAGATATCTCCATCTTAATACAGATGGCGGTGTAGATATTTATATGTTCATACAGATGGCGGTACAGATATTTCCATTTTCATGCAGATAGCGGTTTAGATATTTCCATGTTCAAACAGATAGCGGTGTAGATATTTCCATGTTCATAGTGATAGCGGTGTAGATACTTCCATGTTCATACAGATAGAGGGGCTGATATTTCCATGTTCATACAGAGAGCAGTGCTGATATTTCCATGTTTATACAGATAGCGGTGTAGATATTTCCATGTTTATACAGATAGCGGTGTAGATAATTCCATGTTTATACAGATAGCGGTGTAGATATTTCCATCTTAATACAGATGGCGGTGTACATATTTATATGTTCATACAGATGTCGGTGCAGATATTTCCATGTTCATACAGATGACGGTGTAGATATTTCCATATTCATACAGATAGCGGTGTAGTTATTTCCATGTGTAAAGAGATAGCTGTATAGATATTTCCATGTATATGCAGATATCAGTGTAGATATTTCCATTTTCATGCAGATAGCATTGTAGATATTTCCATGTTCAAACAGATAGCGATGTAGATATTTCCAAGTTCATACAGATAGAGGTGTAGATATTTCCATGTTCATACAGATAGCGGTGTAGATATTTCCATGTTTATACAGATAACGGTGAAGATCTATGCATGTTTACACAGATAGCGGTGTAGATATTTCCATGTTCATCCAGATGGCTGTGTAGATATTTCCATGTTCATACAGATAGCGGTGTAGCTATTTCCATGTTCATACAGATAGCGGTGTAGATATTTCCATGTTCATACAGATAGCGGTGTAGATATTTCCATGTTCAAACAGATAGCGATGTAGATATTTCCAAGTTCATACAGATAGAGGTGTAGATATTTCCATGTTCATACAGATAACGGTGTAGATATTTCCATGTTTATACAGATAGCGGTGAAGATCTATGCATGTTTACACAGATAGCGGTGTAGATATTTCCATGTTCATCCAGATGGCTGTGTAGATATTTCCATGTTCATACAGATAGCGGTGTAGCTATTTCCATGTTCATACAGATAGCGGTGTAGATATTTCCATGTTCATACAGATAGCGGTGTAGATATTTCCATGTTCATACAGATAGCGGTGCTGATATTTCCATGTTTATACAGGCAGCGGTGTAGATATTTCCATGTTTATGCAGATAGCGGTTTAGATATTTCCTTCTTAATACAGATGGCGGTGTAGATATTTATATGTTCGTACAGGTGGCGGTGTAGTTATTTCCATGTTTATACAGATAGCAGTGTAGATATCTCCATCTTAATACAGATGGCCGTGTAGATATTTATATGTTCAAACAGATAGCGGTGTAGATATTTCCATGTTCATACAGATAGCGGTGTAGATATTTCCATGTTCAAACAGATAGCGGTGTAGATATTTCCATGTTCATACAGATGGCGTTGTAGATATTTATATGTTCAAACAGATTGCAGTGTAGGTATTTCCATTTTCATGCAGATAGCGGTGTAGATATTTCCATGTTCAAACAGATAGCGGTGTAGATATTTCCATGTTCATACAGATAGAGGTGTAGATATTTCCATGTTCAAACAGATAGCGGTGTAGATATTTCCATGTTTATACAGATAGCGGTGTAGATATTTCCAAGTTCATACAGATAGCGGTGTAGATATTTCCATGATTATACAGATAGCGGTGAAGATCTATGCATGTTTACACAGATAGCGGTGTAGATATTTCCATGTTCATCCAGATGACTGTGTTGATATATCCATGTTCATACAGATAGTGGTGTAGATATTTCCATTTTCATACAGATAGCGGTGTAGATATTTCCATGTTCATCCATATGGCTGTGTAGATATATCCATGTTCATACAGATAGCGGTGTAGATATTTCCATGTTCATACAGATAGCGGTGTTGCTATTTCCATGTTCATACAGATAACGGTGTAGCTATTTCCATGTTCATACAGATAGCGGTGTAGATATTTCCATGTTGATACAGATAGCGGTGTAGACATTTCCATGTTCATACAGATAGCGGTGCTGATATTTCCATGTTTATACAGGCAGCGGTGTAGATATTTCCATGTTTATACAGATAGCGGTTTAGATACTTCCTTCTTAATACAGATGGCGGAGTAGATATTTATATGTTCATACAGATGGCGGTGCTGATATTTCCATGTTCATACACATGGCGGTGTAGATATTTCCCTGTTTATAGTTATAGCGGTGTAGTTATTTCCATGTGTAAAGAGATAGCTGTGTAGATATTTACATGTATATGCAGATAGCTTTGTAGATATTTCCATTTTCATGCAGACAGCGGTGTAGATATTTACATGTTCAAACAGATAGCGGTGTAGATACTTCCATGTTCATTCAGAGAGCTTTGTAGATATTTCCATGTTCATACAGATAGCGGTGTAGATAATTCCATGTTCATACAGATAGCGGGGCAGATATTTCCATGTTCATACAGATAGCGGTGCTGATATTTCCATGTTTATACAGGTAGCGGTATAGATATTTCCATGTTTATACAGATAGCGGTGAAGATGTATGCATGTTTACACAGATAGCGGTGTGGATATTTCCATGTTCATCCAGAGGGCTGTGTAGATATATCCATGTTCATTCAGATAGCGGTGTAGATATTTCCATGTTCATCCAGAGGGCTGTGTAGATATATCCATGTTCATACAGATAGCGGTGTAGATATTTCCATGTTTATACAGATTGCGGTGAACATGAATGCATGTTCACACAGATAGCGGTGTAGATATTTCCATGTTCATGCAGATAGCGGTGTGGATATTTCCATGTTCATCCAGAGGGCTGTGTAGATATATCCATGTTCTTACAGATAGCGTTGTAGATATTTCCATGTTTATTCAGATAGCGGTGAAGATGTATGCATGTTTACACAGATAGCGGTGTAGATAATTCCATGTTCATACAGATAGCGGTGTAGATATTTCAATGTTCATACAGATAGCGGTTTAGATATTTCCTTCTTAATACAGATGGCGGTGTAGATATTTATATGTCCATACAGATGGTGGTGCAGATATTTCCATGTTCATACAGATGGCGGTGTAGACATTTCCATGTTTATAGATATAGCGGAGTACTTATTTCCATGTGTTAAGAGATAGCTGTGTAGATATTTCCATGTGTATGCAGATAGCTGTGTAGATATTTCCATTTTCATGCAGACAGCGGTGTAGATATTTCCATGTTCAAACAGATAGCGGTGTAGATATTTCCATGTTCATACAGATAGCGGTGTAGATATTTCCATGTTCATACAGATAGCGGTGTAGATATTTCCATGTTCATACAGATAGCGGTGTAGATATTTCCATGTTCATACAGATAGCGGTGCTGATATTTCCATGTTTATACAGGTAGTGGTGTAGATATTTCCATGTTTATACAGATAGCGGTGTAGATATTTCCACGTTTATACAGATAGCGGTGTAGATATTTCCATGTTTATACAGATAGCAGTGAAGAAATCTCCATCTTAATACAGATGGCGGTGTAGATATTTATATGTTCATACAGATGGCAGTGCAGATATTTCCATGTTCATACAGATGGCGGTGTACATATTTCCATGTTCATACAGATTGCGGTGTAGTTCTTTCCATGTGTAAAGAGATAGCTGTGTAGATATTTAAATGTATATGCAGATAGCAGTGTAGATATTTCCATTTTCATGCAGATAGCGGTGTAGATATTTCCATGTTCAAACAGATAGCGGTGTAGATATTTCCATGTTCATACAGATAGCGGTGTAGATATTTCCATGTTTATACAGATAGCGGTGAAGATGTATGCATGTTTACACAGATAGCGGTGTAGATATTTCCATCTTCATCCAGATGGCTGTGTAGATATATCCATGTTCACACAGATAGCGGTGTAGCTATTTCCATGTTCATACAGATAGAGGTGTAGATATTTCCATGTTCATACAGATAGCGGTGTAGATATTTCCATGTTCATACAGATAGCGGTGATGATATTTCCATGTTTATACAGGCAGCGGTGTAGATACTTCCATGTTTATACAGATAGCGGTTTAGATATTTCCTTCTTCATACAGATGGCGGTGTAGATATTTATATGTTCATAGAGATGGCGGTTTAGATATTTCCATGTTTATACAGATAGCAGTGTAGATATCTCCATCTTAATACAGATGGCGGTGTAGATATTTATATGTTCATACAGATGGCGGTATAGATATTTCCATGTTTATACAGATAGCAGTGTAGATATCTCCATCTTAATACAGATGGCGGTGTAGATATTCATATGTTCATACAGATGGCGGTGCACATATTTCCATGTTCATACAGATGGCGGTGTAGATATTTCCATGTTCATACAGATAGCGGTGTAGTTATTTCCATGTGTAAAGAGATAGCTGTGTAGATATTTAAATGTATATGCAGATAGCAGTGTAGATATTTCCATTTTCATGCAGATAGCGGTGTAGATATTTCCATGTTCAAACAGATAGCGGTGTAGATATTTCCATGTTCATACAGATAGCGGTGTAGATATTTCCATGTTCATACAGATAGCGGTGTAGGTATTTCCATGTTCATACAAATAGCGGTGCTGATATTTCCATGTTTATACAGGCAGCGTTGTAGATATTTCCATGTTTATACAGATAGCGGTTTAGATATTTCCTTCTTAATAGAGATGGCGGTGTAGATATTTATATGTTCATACAGATGGCGGTATAGATATTTCCATGTTTATACAGATAGCAGTGTAGATATCTCCATCTTAATACAGATGGTGGTGTAGATATTCATATGTTCATACAGATGGCGGTGCAGATATTTCCATGTTCATACAGATGGCGATGTAGATATTTCCATGTTGATACAGATAGCGGTGTAGTTATTTCCATGTGTAAAGAGATAGCTGTGTAGATATTTAAATGTATATGCAGATAGCAGTGTAGATATTTCCATTTTCATGCAGATAGCGGTGTAGATATTTCCTTGTTCAAACAGATAGCGGTGTAGATATTTCCATGTTCATACAGATAGCAGTGTAGATATTTCCATGTTCATACAGATAGCGGTGTAGATATTTCCATGTTTATACAGATAGCATTGAAGATCTATGCATGTTTACACAGATAGCGGTGTAGATATTTCCATGTTCATCCAGATGGCTGTGTAGATATATCCATGTTCATACAGATAGCGGTGTAGCTATTTCCATGTTCATACAGATAGCGGTGTAGATATTTCCATGTTCATCCTGATGGCTGTGTAGATATATCCATGTTCATACAGATAGCGGTGCAGATATTTCCATGTTCATACAGATAGTGGTGTAGCTATTTCCATGTTCATACAGATAACGGAGTAGCTATTTCCATGTTCATACAGATAGCAGTGTAGATATTTCCATGTTCATACAGATAGCGGTGTAGATATTTCCATGTTCATACAGATAGCGGTGCTGATATTTCCATTTTCATACAGGCAACGGTGTAGATATTTCCATGTTTATACAGATAGCGGTTTAGATATTTCCTTCTTAATACAGATGGCGGTGTAGATATTTATATGTTCATACAGATGGCGGTGCAGATATTTCCATGTACATACAGATGGCGGTGTAGATATTTCCATGTTTATAGATATAGCGGTGTAGTTATTTCCATGTGTAAAGAGATAGCTGTGTAGATATTTCCATGTATATGCAGATAGCTTTGTAGATATTTCCATTTTCATGCAGATAGCGGTGTAGATATTTACATGTTCAAACAAATAGCGGTGTAGATATTTCCATGTTCATTCAGATAGCTTTTTAGATACTTCCATGTTCATACAGATAGCGGTGTAGATATTTCCATGTTCATACAGATAGCGGTGTAGATATTTCCATGTTCATAGAGATAGCGGTGCTGATATTTCCATGTTTATATAGGTAGCGGTGTAGATATTTCCATGTTCATACAGATGGCGGTGTAGATATTTCCATGTTCATAGGGATGGCGTTGTAGGTATTTCCATCTTTATAGAGATGGCAGTGTAGATATTTCCATCTTAATGCAGATAGAGGTGTAGATATTTCCATGTTTAAACAGATGGCGGTGTAGATATTTCCATCTTTATAGAGATTGTGCTGTAGATATTTCCATATTCATACAGATGGCGGTGTAGATATTTCCATGTTCATACAGATAGCGGTGTAGTTATTTCCATGTGTAAAGAGATAGCTGTGTAGATATTTCAATGTTCATACAGATAGCGGTGTAGATATTTCCATATTCATACAGATAGCGGTGTAGATATTTCCATTTTCATGCAGACAGCGGTGTAGATATTTCCATGTTCAAACAGATAGCGGTGTAGATATTTCCATGTTCATACAGATAGCGGTGTAGATATTTCCATGTTCATACAGATAGCGGTGTAGATATTTCCATGTTCATACAGATAGCGGTGTAGATATTTCCATGTTCATACAGATAGCGGTGCTGATATTTCCATGTTTATACAGATAGCGGTGTAGATATTTCCATGTTTATACAGATAGCGGTGTAGATATTTCCATGTTTATACAGATAGCAGTGAAGAAATCTCCATCTTAATACAGATGGCGGTGTAGATATTTATATGTTCATACAGATGGCAGTGCAGATATTTCCATGTTCATACAGATGGCGGTGTACATATTTCCATGTTCATACAGATTGCGGTGTAGTTCTTTCCATGTGTAAAGAGATAGCTGTGTAGATATTTTAATGTATATGCATATAGCAGTGTAGATATTTCCATTTTCATGCAGATAGCGATGTAGATATTTCCATGTTCAAACAGATAGCGGTGTAGATATTTCCATGTTCATACAGATTCCGGTGTAGATATTTCCATGTTTATACAGATAGCGGTGAAGATGTATGCATGTTTACACAGATAGCGGTGTAGATATTTCCATCTTCATCCAGATGGCTGTGTAGATATATCCATGTTCACACAGATAGCGGTGTAGCTATTTCCATGTTCATACATATAGAGGTGTAGATATTTCCATGTTCATACAGATAGCGGTGTAGATATTTCCATGTTCATACAGATAGCGGTGCTGATATTTCCATGTTTATACAGGCAGCGGTGTAGATATTTCCATGTTTATACAGATAGCGGTTTAGATATTTCCTTCTTAATACAGATGGCGGTGTAGATATTTATATGTTCATACAGATGGCGGTGTAGATATTTCCATGTTTATACAGATAGCAGTGTAGATATCTCCATCTTAATACAGATGGCGGTGTAGATATTCATATGTTCATACAGATGGCGGTGCAGATATTTCCATGTTCATACAGATGGCGATGTAGATATTTCCATGTTCATACAGATAGCGGTGTAGTTATTTCCATGTGTAAAGAGATAGCTGTGTAGATATTTAAATGTATATGCAGATAGCAGTGTAGATATTTCCATTTTCATGCAGATTGCGGTGTAGATATTTCCTTGTTCAAACAGATAGCGGTGTAGATATTTCCATGTTCATACAGATAGCGGTGTAGATATTTCCATGTTCATACAGATAGCGGTGTAGATATTTCCATGTTTATACAGATAGCGTTGAAGATCTATGCATGTTTACACAGATAGCGGTGTAGATATTTCCATGTTCATCCAGATGGCTGTGTAGATATATCCATGTTCATACAGATAGCGGTGTAGATATTTCCATGTTCATACAGATAGCGGTGTAGATATTTCCATGTTCATCCTGATGGCTGTGTAGATATATCCATGTTCATACAGATAGCGGTGCAGATATTTCCATGTTCATACAGATAGTGGTGTAGCTATTTCCATGTTCATACAGATAACGGAGTAGCTATTTCCATGTTCATACAGATAGCAGTGTAGATATTTCCATGTTCATACAGATAGCGGTGTAGATATTTCCATGTTCATACAGATAGCGGTGCTGATATTTCCATGTTTATACAGGCAACGGTGTAGATATTTCCATGTTTATACAGATAGCGGTTTAGATATTTCCTTCTTAATACAGATGGCGGTGTAGATATTTATATGTTCATACAGATGGCAGTGCAGATATTTCCATGTACATACAGATGGCGGTGTAGATATTTCCATGTTTATAGATATAGCGGTGTAGTTATTTCCATGTGTAAAGAGATAGCTGTGTAGATATTTCCATGTATATGCAGATAGCTTTGTAGATATTTCCATTTTCATGCAGATAGCGGTGTAGATATTTACATGTTCAAACAAATAGCGGTGTAGATATTTCCATGTTCATTCAGATAGCTTTTTAGATACTTCCATGTTCATACAGATAGCGGTGTAGATATTTCCATGTTCATACAGATAGCGGTGTAGATATTTCCATGTTCATAGAGATAGCGGTGCTGATATTTCCATGTTTATATAGGTAGCGGTGTAGATATTTCCATGTTCATATAGATGGCGGTGTAGATATTTCCATGTTCATAGGGATGGCGTTGTAGGTATTTCCATCTTTATAGAGATGGCAGTGTAGATATTTCCATCTTAATACAGATAGAGGTGTAGATATTTCCATGTTTAAACAGATGGCGGTGTAGATATTTCCATCTTTATAGAGATTGTGCTGTAGATATTTCCATATTCATACAGATGGCGGTGTAGATGTTTCCATGTTTATATAGATGGCGGTGTAGATATTTCCATCTTAATACAGATAGCGGTGTAGATATTTCCATGTTTATGCAGATGGCGGTGTAGATATTTTCATGTCGATACAGATGGCGGTGTAGGTATTTCCATGTTTATGGAGAAAGCGGTGTAGATATTTCCATGTTGATAGAGATAGCGGTGTAGATATTTCCATGTATATACAGATAGCGGTGTAGATATTTCCATGTTTATACAGATAGCGGTGTAGATATTTCAATGTTCATACAGATGGCGTTGTAGTTATTTCCATGTTCATACAGTTGGCAGTGTAGATATTTTCACGTTTATAGAGATAGCGGTGTAGTTATTTCCATGTTTATAGAGATAGCGTTGTAGATATTTCCATGTTTATACAAATAGCAGTGCAGGTATTTCAATGTTTATAAAGATTGCAGTGTAGATATTTCAATGTTTATTGAGATAGCGGTGTAGATATTTCCCTGTTTTACAGGTAGCAGTTTAGATATTTCCATGTTTATAGAGATTGCGGTGTAGATATTTCCATGTATATACAGATAGCGGTGTAGATATTTCCATGTTCATACAGATGGCGGTGTAGATATTTCCATCTTTATAGAGATGGCAGTGTAGATATTTCCATCTTAATACAGATAGAGGTGTAGATATTTCCATGTTTAAACAGATTGCGGTGTAGATATTTCCATCTTTATAGAAATTGCACTGTAGATATTTCCATGTTCATACAGATGGCGGTGTAGATATTTCCATGTTTATATAGATGGCGGTGTAGATATTTCCATCTTAATACAGGTAGCAGTTTAGATATTTCCATGTTTATACAGATGGCGGTGTAGATATTTTCATGTCGATACAGATGGCGGTTTAGGTATTTCCATGTTTATAGTGATAGCGGTGTAGATATTTCCATGTTGATAGAGATAGCGGTGTTGATTTTCCATGTATATACAGATAGCGGTGTAGATATTTCCATGTTTATACAGATAGCGGTGAAGATATTTCAATGTTCATACAGATGGTGTTGTAGATAATTCCATGTTCATACAGATGGTGGTGTAGATATTTCCACGTTTATAGAGATAGCGGTGTAGTTATTTCCATGTTTATAGAGATAGCGTTGTAGATATTTCCATGTTTATACAAATAGCAGTGTAGGTATTTCAATGTTTATAAAGATAGCAGTGTAGATGTTTCAATGTTTATAGAGATAGCGGTGTAGATATTTCCCTGTTTTACAGGTAGCGGTTTAGATATTTCGATGTTTATGCAGATAGCAGTGTAGATATTTCCATGTTTATAGAGATAGAGGTGTAGTTATTTCCATGTTTATACAGATAATGGTGTAGATATTTCCATGTTTATAGAGATAGCGGTGTATATATTTCCATGTATATACAGATAGCGGTGTAGTTATTTCCGTGTTTATACAGATGGCCCTGTAGATATATCCATGTTTATAGAGATGGCGGTGTAGTTATTTCCTTGTTTATACAGATAGCGGTGTAGATATTTCCATGTTCATATGGATAGCGCTGTAGATATTTCCATGTTTATAGAGATAGCGGTGTAGATATTTCTATGTTTATACAGATAGCGGTGTAGATATTTCCATGTTTATACAGGTAGCGCTGTAGATATTTCCATATTTGTACAGGTAGCAGTGAAGATATTTCCATATTTATACAGCTAGCGGTGCAGATATGTGAATTCATTAAACCTCTTTTTCTTTATAAATTACCCAATCTTGGGTATGTCTTTATCAGCATCATGAAAATTGACTAATACACTCACTGTCCATGAATGATACTCTGTTAGCCCATTTGCATTGTTATAAAGAAATACCTGAGGTGGGGTAATTAATAAAGAAATGAGGTTTATTTGGCTTCTTGTTCTGAAGGCTGTACGTGAAGCATAGTACTGGCACCTGCTTCCAGGGAGGGCCTCAGGAACCTTCCAATCATGGTGGAAGGTGAAGGGAAACCAGCATATCACATGGTGAGAGAGGAAGCAAGAGAGACAGGGAGGAGGTGTCAGTCTCTTTTAAACAACCAGATATCGCATGAACTCACAGGGTAAGAACTCATTCATTACCAAGAGGACAGCACCAAGCCATTCAGGAGGCATCTCTCTCCAACATTGGGGATCACATTTTAACGTGAGATTTGAAGGGGACAAACATCCAAACTATGTCAGATACCAAAGCTGACAATGCTTAGGATCTTTAGCTGTTCCAGGTTCTGGGAAAAGGGAGAGAGTTAGCTTCCCTCGTCTATGCTGTGCTACTCCATATTATATTAGTAATTATTGTTCTCTAAAGGTTCTTGAAAGCAAATAAACAAATGCAAGGCAAAACATATGAAATGCAAGGCAAAACATATGAAATGCAAGGCAAATGCATTAAAAACTTTTGAGTGTTAATATATAGGTTTTATTTTATCTTTTTAATTTCTTTTGCTTAACCAAATAGATTATGTAGTTTTGATTAACTGGCCATGAAATAGCTCTGCCTACATAGAATTTCCCATGAATAATTGGTTGTGGAGACTTTTGTGTGTGACCCAAATCCTCCCTCAAAACTGAAGTTTGCCCAGCTATTGGGAGTGTTGGCAAATCATGCCTCTCAGCTGATTCTCTCTAGAATTTATTCTCAGGAGATCTAATTAATAACTTGTCAAGCTGATGTCCATCCTTGGGGACAACTCGTATCTGAAGAATGGCCAGTGAAAGGTATTAAAACTCCATACTCCTGCCTCAATTTAGGGCAACTCTGAAGGGTCACCCCTGCTTCTCAGCTCCCCCTTGAGATTAGCTGAGGTATTTGTTGTGACTGCCTCACATCTCAAATCCCTTTGTCCAATTCAGCTTTTTCGCCACAGTTGTTGGTTCCTAGGATTTTACCCAGTTAAATGTTCTCTACACAAATCTCTATCTCAAATCTGCTTTACAGGGAATGTGGCCTCAGACAGGTTTTCATTAGGTTCTGGACGTAACTCTCATTAGTCATTGATATGATTCGGCTGTGTCTCCACCCGAATCTCACCTTGATTGTAATTATCCCCGCATGTCAAGGATGGAGTCAGGTGGAGATCATTGAATCATAGGGGCGGGTTCCCCCTACTGTTCTCCTGGTAGCGAATAAGTCTCACGAGATCTGATGCTTTTAAAATGGGAGTTTCCCTACACAAGCTTTCTTCTCTGCTACCATTTAAGATGTGCCTTTGCTTCTTTTTTGCCTTCTGCCGTGACTGTGAGGCCTCCCCAGCCATGTGGAATTGTGAGTTCATTAAACCTCTTTCCTTTCTAAATTACCCGGTCTTGGGTATGACTTTATTAGCAGCATGAGAACAAACTAGTGCAGTCTGTTCTATAAGCCCAAGTCGGATCACAGAGTCCCGCTTTCTGTTTTTTTTTTCTAGCCCATATTTCTACTAAAACTTGACTCATATAGACTTAAAACAAAATAATTAAGCATGGCTAGTATTTATTTAATATTTTATACGTGTCAGGTACTGTATTTTGTAACTTATCTTTTAATAATCTTTCCAAATCTCTAAAAGGATAATTCTGCTCTTTTATAGAGAAAATAAGGATGGCTCAATCTTTTGATTTTTATTACAAGCTTTATTTTGTATAACATATAATAAACTAAAAATATTGAAAGTTTAGAAACCATCAGCACGCAATCGAGGTGATGGAAATATACTTCACCTCCAGTTTCCTGATGCCTCTTTATAATACATTTCTCTGGCCCCTCATTCCTGGCCCTTAAAAACCACCAAACTGCTTTCTGTCACTGGACAGTAATTTATACAGTCAAAAAATGTATATAAATACAATTTTACACTATGCACTTTTTTGTCTGACATTTTATGTTTTTTTCTCTGCATGTTTTACCTCTAGAGTCTGCCTTGTTTCACTTAGTATAGTTATTTTGAGATTCATTCATGTTATAGTATGTATCCATAATTAATTCGGATAAAGCAAGTTAATTCATTAATGTATTGATTGATATTTAGAGTGTTTCTAGTTTGGGCTATTATGAATACATGTGCTATGAACATTTGTGTTGATATCATTATATGAACACCTACTTTTATCTCTCTTGGGTAAATACCCAGGAGTGCAATGGCTGAGTCTTACGGCAGAAGTATGTTTAACTTTTTAAGGGACTCTTAAACTGTTTTTCAAAGGTTACACTTTTTTGTATTCCCATCAGCAGTGTATGAGAGTTTCAGCTTCTCCACATCCAAGCCAGTGCTTGGCTGTTATCAGTCATGCTAATCTTAGCTATTTAAAAATAGATAGTGGCGTCTCATTTTGGTTTTAATTTGCATTGCCCTAAGCATTAATTATGTTGAGCATATGTGCTTATTTACCAAACAAATGTCTACTTTGTAATGTCTGTTCCAGTCTTTCACCCAAGTTTTAAATGGGGTTGTTTGTTTTTCATTATTAAATTTTGAGCTTTTAAAATATATTTTTGATGCAAGCCTTTCATCAGATATATGAATTGCAAATATTTTCTCCCAGCCTGCAGCTTGTCTTTTCAGTCTCTTAATAGATTCTTTTGAAGAGCAGATTCTTTTTTTTAAATTTGATGAGTTCTTCTTATCAATATATTATTATATAAATCATGCTGTGGGGTCATATCAAAGAAAGCTTTGCCTGACTCAAAGTCCCAAATGTTTTCACATCTTCCCTCTCCTCTCCTTTGGGAACTGAGATTACACGTAAATTCAGTTACTTGAAATTTACTGTCTACTATTGCTCTGTTCATGTTTTTTAAAAATTTATTTTCTCTCTCTATTTTATTTTGAGAGGTGTCTATCTTTTCTTCTTTAATGACTAATGTGCTATCAGCCTACCATGTAGCTGGGACTACAGCCGCATGCTACTATGCCCCGCTAATTTTTGTATTTTTAGTAGAGATGGGATTTCACCATATTGGTCAGGCTGGTCCTGAACTCCTGACTTCGTGATCCACCTGCCTCGGCCTCGCAAAATGCTGAGATTACAGGCGTGAGCCACTGCGCCCAGCCTCCTTTAGTGTATCTTGCATGTCTCTATTTTAGAACATATAGAATACTGTTTCAATAAGCATTTGAATGTTCTTAACTGATAACCCTGGCACCTTGATTTACTCTGGATCAGTTCTGACTCAGTGATTTTTCTCCTTATTATGAGCCACGTTCTTCTGTCTTTTGTTGTTACTGTTGTGTCTCTGCTAAACTGTGTCTGGATGTCAGATATGGTGACTTTTATCTTATTGAGTGCTGGAAGTATATATAAATATTCTTGATCTTTGTATTGGTATGTATTTAAGTTTAGTTGGAAAGAGTTTGACTCTTTTTGGTCTTGCTTTAAAAATTCATTAGGTGGGATCAGACCAGTTCTCATTTTAGAGCTAATCACTCCCAACTAGTGAGGCAAGATCCTTCTGGGTATCCCTGGGAATCTTGAGGTGTTTCTGGTTTGGCTGATAAAATAAGCACTATTACTGGACCTTGGTGAGCATGTGTACTGTTACTTTTCATCTTATCTGGGTGTTGTTTCCCCAACCGTAGGTACTTTTCTCTAGGCCTGTCCTAACAATTACTTAGCTATGTACTTTAGGGGGACCCTTTGCAGAGCTCTGGAGTTCTCTTTCTGTGCAGCCCCTTCTTCTCGGAAACCTTGTCCTGAGAGCTCATGTCAACATGGTTTCTGTGGACTCTCAGCTCTGTCCCCTCAGCTCAGGGAGAACAATGGGCTCCTCTTGGGCTTTTCTCCTGGAGTAGTGGGCTGGAAAACTTTCTCCAGGCATAAATTAGGGCCGTTGATAGGCTCACCTTGTTTGAGACTGACTTTACAGGGTCTTGCAAATTTTTGTGGCATACATTTTGGCCATTTTTTTGGTTGTTTCAGGAGGGAGAGAAAGTCTAGTTCTTGTTACTCCATCATGGTCATTGCAGAAGTCAAACTAACTGATATTTATCAATACAGTCTGTTGCTACACATTGAACTTGCTTAAGATAATTTTTAGATGGCACAGAACTTTCTGTCCATTGAATGAGACTCTCTGCTTATTTTGCAAGTGCTCATTTGTATGGAGACATTTGTATGGAGAAACTTCAAAAAGTTTGTGGAAAAATGAAGTTAAAAGATAAACATTGAAAATGTGATCTTCGGTTTTCATCCCTAAAGAACTGATGGTCCTGGGAACTTAACAATGTCAATGCAGTCTCTTATACATTATTAACTTAAGAAAAATGGGTGCCCTTTCCACATTTGTTGAGATTGGGAAACAAAAAGAAGTCAGAAGGAGCCAAATCAGAGCTGTAAGGTGGATGCCTGACAATTTCCCATTGAGACTCTCACAAAATTGCCTTTGCTTGATGACAGGAATGAGCAGAAACATTGTGGTGTTAGAGGACTGTCTGCTAAAGCTTTCCCAGGTATTTTGACCTAAAACTTTGGCTAACTTATTCAAAACACTCTCATGATATGCAGATATTATTGTTCTTTGACCTTCCACAAAGTCAACAAGCAAAATGCCTGGAATGTCCCCAAAAAACTGTTGCCGTGACCTTTGCTCTTGAGTGATCCCCTTTAGCTTTGACTGGACCACTTCCACCTTTGGTAGCCATTGCTTTGATTGTGTTTTGCCCTCAGGGTCATACTGGGAAAGCCATGTTTTATCTTCTGTTACAATTCTTCAAAGAAATCCTTCAGGATCTTGACCCTAGTTCTTTAAAATTTCCATTGAGAGCTCTCCTCTTGTCTGCAGCTGATCTGAGCACAACACTTTTGGCACCCATGCAGTGGAAAGTTGGTTCAACTTTAATTTTTTAGTCAGAACTGTGTAAGCTGAACCAATTAAGATGTCTATGATGTTGGCTATTGTTTGTGCTGTTGATTATCAGTCCTCTTCAATTAGGGCACAAACAAGATTAATTTTTTTCCTTGCAAATTGATATGGATGATCTGTCCCTGTGGACTTCATCTTCCACATCATCTCGTTTCTTCTTTAAAAAAGCTGTCCGCTTGTGAACTACTGATTTCTTTGGTGCATTGTCCCCTCAAGCTTCTTGTAAAGCATCAGTGATTTCACCATTCTTTCACTCAAGCTTCATCATAATCTAATGTTTGTTCTTGCTTCAATTTTAGCAGAATTTACATTGCTCTGCTAGGGGCTCTTTTCAAACTAATGTCTACTCCTTCTTACTGTCTCAAACTAGATCCTGTTCAAACATGCTATAATAAATTAGTATGAGTTTATTTTGCTGCCAAAATTGAAACCTTTGCATAGTTTTTTTCATAATATACATTTTCCATGAACTTTTTAAGGCCTCTCATGTATCCACAGGTAGAGTGCCTTACCTATTCTGACTTCAGTCAATTATTCAAGACCTTTCCTTGTCAGTGATACATTAGAAAGGTAGAGTATTGAAAAATAAGAGTAGCTTCTGCTGATTAAGAAATACTATATCTTTTTCTACTTCTTTCTTTTTTTTTTTCTTTTTTTTTTTTTGAGACAGCATCTTTCTCTGTCACCCAGGCTGGAGTGCAGTGGTGTGATCTCAGCTCACTGCAACCTCTGCCTCCCAGGGTCAAGTGATTCTCCTGCCTCAGCCTCCCGAGTAGCTGGGACTATAGGTGCCTGCCACCACACCCAGCTAATTTTTGTATTTTTAGTGGAGACAAGGTTTCACCATATTGGCCAGGCTGGTCTTGAACTCCTGACCTTGTGATCTGCCTGACTCGGCCTCCCAAAGTGCTGGGATTACAGTCATGAGCCACCGTACCTAGCTTTCTACTTCTTTCTTATTATTTTCCTCCTCTCTCATTCCTATATTCTCTCCTTTCTCCTACTTTCCTCCCCACTCCCTGTTTCCTTCCTTTCATCTTTCCTATTTTCAAGACTTAATATTTCTTGAACCTCAGATGTTATCATAGTATGTTATTTGTTTAATTTTCACATAACAATAATAGTTTAAATACAAATAATATTTATTTTCATCCCCATGTTATCAGTATAACAGTAAAGATGTGGAGAGGCCAGCTGGGCATGGTGGCTCAAGCCTGTAATCCCAGCACATTGGGAGGCCGAGGTGGGTGGATCACGAGGTCAGGAGATCGAGACCATCCTGGCTAACACGGTGAAACCCCATCTCTACTAAAAAATAGAAAAAATTAGCTGGGCGTGGTGGCGCGTGCCTGTAGTCCCAGCTACTCGGGAGGCTGAGGCAGGAGAATAGTGTGAACCCGGGAGGCAGAACTTGCAGTGAGCCAAGATCACGCCACTGCACTCCAGCCTGGGTGACAGAGCGAGACTCTGTCTCAATAAATAAATAAATAAATAAATAAATAAATGAAAATAAAATAAAAAAAAATGATGTGGAGAGGCCAAACCAATGGCTCTTATATCCACGTTCTTTCTTCTAAATGATTTCACCTTAGTTTTGGTCTGCATCTCTAACCATAGCTAGTTGCAGCAGGACTTCTATCTGGCCTTGCTGCTCTCATTTTTGGACCTCCTCACTGAAATCAAATTGATCTTTCTAAAATGCAAACCTGGTCTTAGTATTTTATTACTTAAAACCCATTGGTGGCTTTCCATGATTTATGGAATAAAGTCAAAATTCCTGTTTTTGCCCATGTTTCTGTGTGCCTCTCATCCCTACATTTACTGATTCCTGTGTGCCATAAATTGCCAGTTGTCCAGAGTTCATTCTCTTTTTGTACTTGGGAGGACTTCTGCATCCTGCAACTTTTCCCCTGAAACGTGCTTGGAAAATACCTACTCATTTTTTTCAGATTCAGGTTAGCTTTTTACTTCAGTTTCTTTTCCTGAAGCTTATACTGACTGCTCCATATGGCTTTGGGGATTAGCTACTCATTCCTTTGTGCCCTTTGTAGATACACATTTATCATGGAGTCTTTTTTTTTTTTTTTTGAGACAGAGTCTCACTCTGTCACCCCGCTGGAGTGCAGTGGTGTGATCTCAGCTCACTGCAACCTTTACCTTCCAGGTTCAACTGATTCTCTTGCCTCAGCCTCCCAAGTAACTACAGGCGTGCACCACCGTGCCCAGCTAATTTTTGTATTTTTAGTAGAGACGGGGTTTCACTATGTTGGCCAGGATGGTCTCGATCTCTTGACCTCGTGATCTGCCCACGTTGGCCTCCCAAAGTGCTGGGATTACAGGCATGAACCACCACTCCCAATCAGTCATGCAGTCTTTATACTTACTTGTTTACTTGCCTGTGAGCTCACTGAATGCAGGGACTATTTCCTTGTTGCTCTAGCACCTACACCAGTACCTGGTATCCAGAAGCTGTATGCTAAATGTTTGTTGAGTGGCTGTTTGACTGAATGATTGTACTCCTAATTAGTAGATAGAAAGCCATGTACTTCCCAGTTCATCATTCTTTGTGCTCAATTCTGGTTTCTTTATTGTGTTCAAAAGAGTTCCTTAGTGACATAAAACTATGGAGCTAGTATGTCAGCTCATTTAAGCAATGATTGGTTTATGTATATAAGAGGCTTCAATAATTATATATTTTTATTTCAGTTTCAATAAATGATCAATTTATTAATTTTCTCTGTTTTGGCTTATTGTTCACATTTAATATCAAATAAAAGTGTTTTACTTAAAATTATTCATGCCAATTATGACAGTTAGGTGAATATTACTTTGATTTACATTCCAGTAGTAGTTTTGGTTGAACCCTGAATATGCTAAGACGTCCCTTTTCTTTTTTCTTATGAACAGGGTACTGTGTTTACATATATTATTAAAATCTTCTTTGAAAATACGAAGAGTGTTACATTTCTTATATTTAGTTCTCTGTGCTTCAGAATTCCTGTGATACTTGCACTTAAGTCCTTCTGAGCAGTTGATGTTGATATTTATGTGGTTAATTTCATGAAACGTGGTGGTTTTCATTTCTATCATTAATTTATACAGGAGATAGACTGTTTTCCAGGTGTAAGCTCAGTCATATAATTAGAAAATTTATAAGCAGAAAGGAGTTATTTGGTCTAACCCATTTATTCTACAGATAGAGAAATTAGAGTCCAGAAACTCTGTCTTCTTTAAAGTCTTACAGGTATTTAAGAAAAAAGAATAGACTTGAGGTTTCTGTGCTCTGAACCCAGTGATCTTGACACTGTAATGATCTTCATCCATATTATTCACAGAAGTAAATATAATCACATATTAAATAAGAAACAAAAATACTAAGGAGATATTATACTGAAAAATGAAATAATATTATCTTAATTATTTTGATCAGATTCAATCTATAGCAGCTTGAAGGCTAATAATTCCAATGATTCTCTGAATAAACCATTTTTCTAATAAGATTACAGGTTTTAGTAATCTAATTATTTTGACTGATGCAAATGTTACCCCGCCAGTCTGAAAAATGTGTTTATTTATATGTCATAAAGAATAATTTATTCCAAAAAGGCTAATTTTCAAAATATATGTATCTTCTGAAACTGTATCTATTTTTTCCCCACGTTTTCTAAATATATTTTAGAGGGCATTTGTAGATTTTCATGGTGCTGAAAAATTAAGGTATAATGGTCTCATGAAGGAGAATAATGTCATTTAGACATTGTAATTTTGGAGGATCACAATACTTTTTGGAATGTGGTTGTTGCAGCACTGGTCACTTATACTAATTATATAATAACATACTATACTAATGCAATAATATACCATATGAAATTATTCAGTGGTAAATTTGTCTTAAATCCTCTAGAATACTGCAAAGAAATAGTTTATATAAGAAAGAGTACCATAGCAGATGTGAACACAATATTTCCTATTTTTTTCTTCTTTTTTATTTTTTTGAAGACAAGTTCTCACTCTGTTGCCCAGACTGGAGTTCAGTGCCATGTTCATAGTTCACTGCAACCTCAAACTCCCAAGCTCAAGTGATCCTCTTGATTCAGCCTCTGAAGTAGCTGTCCCTATAGGTGTGCACCACCACACCGGCTAAGTTTTAAAATTTTTTATAGATATGTTGCCCAAGCTGGTCTCAAATTCTTGAGCTCAAGAGATCTTCTCACCTTGGCCTCCCAGAGTGTTGGGATTACAGGCATGAGCCACCATACTCAGCCAATATTTCTTTTCTAAAAGACATTTTCTAACATACTTCTCATTTTAACTAACATAATATTCAAAGTGTAGATCTGAGAAAGAGATAGTGCCTGCAGATCTGGGATCCTACATGCTAATATTATGGGATGCATTCAGATTTGATCAGCAGATATTCCATTTATTCTAGAACACCACCAGCAGAAGAATGTAATTACGTCTATCACTAAAACTTTGTGTCAATACAGACTACTGTATTTGTTATCATAGATGGTCCTTGGATGGCAGCCTTAAGCAATTTTAAACCTAGACAGGTGATGTACTTTTTCTTCTTGGATAATTTTCATGGTTTTATCTAATTTGGTTGTAACTAATGTGTTTAATATGGCTTGCTTGTTTTTTAAAAAGTTGTTCAGTATCCTTAGAACTCAGTGCTGATTTCTTTTTCTAGCAGGCCTTTTATATAGGACATCTCACTTTCTCCTGACTCTCTACTACTAGCATGAGGTCTCTGAAAAATCAAGACAGCAAAATAATTTGTTATAGAACAGCCTATGTAGAGGGACAGGGGAGGAGTCATATTCCAAGAGGGAAAGACCTTTGAGCCAGGCTCAATTTGTAGAGGCTGTTGAATGAAAATGAGGGAGAGAGAATGCACACTTTACTGCACTATTAAAGCAAAATTCTGACAATAACTTCTAAAAATGATTCAACTCTTATACACTGAGAATATGACAGACCTTCCAAAAGTATAATTTCTTACATGAACGTCCAGGTATATAAGGAAAAATAACTATTTCATACCAATATCTCCAGCCGCCTTTATTGTTGGTTCACCACATAGGTTTTTATCAGAATCGCAGAACATTAATTTTTTAAATTAGCTACCATTACAACTAGCTTGAGAAGAACTTTCTTTTTAATAATTCGACCCAGATGCATTCTAGATACTCCAGTGTTACGAATCGATGGCTTCATGAGGAGCCGCTGTTGACTCATGCTATCTCTGGACACACTGACAGGAAATGTTTTCTTACACCTGTTTTCCTCCTGCTTTTCCTTGGTAGGACTTATTCCTTGGCATAGTTCAGTATCAATGGCAGTCATAGAGAAGTGTTACAGAAACCCAGCTTATTCCAACTTGTGAATTATTTGGCACCCAGGAACCAGGTCTTACAATCTTCAACCCACTTTTTCTTAACATGGCCCCTTTTCTGAAATGTTTATTTATATATGATGTAGGCCTGGGGAAAGGACATGGACTTTCAAAGAAAATATTCTCCAATAGATCTCTCAACTCCAGAGAACCTTCTGACTAAATCTGAAAGAATTCCACTGTGCTCTGATAACATCCTTTAATAATGAAGGAAAAGATATTTTTCCCCCAGGAGGATTTTGTAGTGAAAAGATGGCACAATTTTTTTAAAAATGTTGTTTATAATCTCATTTGTTTTTTCATTTGTGGGGTGTGTCTTAAATCCTAAATGGTACATCCTTTTTAAAATACTTCTAGTAATAAAATGTTTCTGAAGTTATGTTGTAAATATCATTGGACTATGTTTAATAATGTTAAGTTGATCCCACTTCCCCTGAAATTATATACATAAATGCTGAAAGTATAAATTTACATATACAACTTCATGGAACATTTTTCTTCCAAGTGTGCATTTGCTAGAATTTGCATTGAAAGGTTTTGGAAGGAGCCTGTTGGTATGAATCCTGTGTGAGCAACACTCAGATTTGTTGCATACTGAACAGCATGCTAAATCTCACTTCACAATCTTAGATTTCTCATCTACCATCTTGAGCTGAATTTAAAATGTAACTGCAGTTTATTATGTCACCTGTTCGTCAAACACTGATGCAAAGCTTAGTTTTCAGTGTGAAGAACCCATGACTAGAGAAGGGAAGAAGAAAGGGTCAAGCAGACCTCATTAAAGAGTGTATGGGCAAGAAAACACATCAGATGTCTTGATAGGTTTTTTAAAGTCCTGTTAGACTTGTCATGATTTCCAAAACACTAAATGCCATCTAGTATTTTGGACCCTCCAAAATTACAGTAGAATATTATTATGGGTCATCTTAATTGGAAATATACAGGAAAATCCTGATGATTAATGTAGACTAGTGATAGCTCTCACACATTTATATAACCTATGTTGAAAAGAAAGAAGAAAGGCAGGAAGGAAAGAAGGAAAAAGAGCGGAGAGAGAGGAACAAGAAAACACGTGGATTTGTGGAAATGAAAATTTTTAAATTACTAATTTGCAAGAATGGGTAAGAAAAATACCGAGTATGAACATAAATGCTTTCAATTCCGTTTGTCTCTTAATCCTTCTCAGTCCGTGGCCAGTTTTGAAACTTGGTGTAACTTCCTTCCTTTATTCCTCCCTCCCTTGCTCCCTCCATCCCTTCTTGCCAGCCTCCTTCCCTTCCTCTCTCCTTGAGTTTCCTTCTTCTTTCTTGTTCCCTCCCTCCCTCCCTCTCTCTTTTTTCCCCTTAGTTTCCCCGGAAGCACATATACCAGCCATTTGAATGCTTTCTGCTCATAGATACTGCCAAGCCCCCTCACCCAGACTGCTGAATAGATTTGGTAGAATGGAATGAGAAACATAGACTTTGTGTCTGTGGCGGCCACCTCTGATGTTGCAGACTTTTGCCGTGATTATGCACTCCAGCCGAGGGACGCTAGAGAGGTTGAAATTTCAACTGTGGGATTTGCCATTTTGGAATTTGCAGAAATGTACTGGATATGCTAACAGCAGCCTGGCTAGCCTCCACTTCACAAGGAAGTATTTAAATATACACGTGTAATATGAAGAAAATTGCATTAGATCATAAGGGATGAATTATTTTGTAAATGACTATACCATCAAATACCATACCTGATATCAATCATCTTCATCAGACAGTATCTGTGTATGTAAGTAGATAAACAAAAAAGCAGGAGTTTATTTCTCTCTAATGTATCCTTGACTCTCTAGCAGTGACCTCTGAAATGTCTCTTCTGATCCAGACTTGTTTGAATCATGTGCAACATTTTAGATTTGTCTTTTCTCTGCAAGTTTTTTTTGTTAAGTACCATAACATATTGAACCAAATAGTTTTGCTTGCTTTCTATTGATGACACATGATTTTGGCTTTTATCTTCAGTGGAAAATCAATGTGTCACATGGAGTTCACTAAGAAAAAGGTATGGGGCCTCTTTGTAATTCTTTGTCAGATGATTGCTTTATCTTGATTTATGCCTTCAAACTTTTTCCCATTCAGCAGAAAATATTGTGTCGCTATCTGTGAGAGCAAAGCGATCTATACCAATTTATGCTCTAAGTGTAGCCTCCTTCCAGAACTGCTTATGGAACATATCAACTCACTATAGATTAGGGACATAATGGATTCTTCTTTCTTAAAAGTGGCAGATTGACAATTTTAGTTCATATACAAGCTTTTATATTAACATTAAAACAATATTTCTATGTAAAGTAAAATATTGTAGTTGATTATTATTCGAGGGCCTCCCAGAATTTCAAGGTCTGAAAATGAATTCAGTGTTCCTGGTGGTAACAAAATTGCCCCTACTTCCTTGTATCAGGACTGCCATTTGGAACTGCTGGGGAAGCTCTTTTCAGAAATTATTTTCAAAACAGCATTGTTGCCTTTTGCCAAACTGAAATCTGGTTGTAAACTTTTGAAAACTAGTTCCTTGGAATGGAATTCAAGTTGTCTTCTAAGCAATTTTTTTTAACTCAAACATACATTCTATCTTGCTTTATTATGTCACTATTTGTGTAGGAAACATATTTCTATTTTTACCATTTTCAATTTATTTACATTTACATTTACATTTGTGTGTATATATATATACACACATACATACACTTTAAGTTCTGGGATACATTTGCAGAACTTGCAGTTTTGTGAAATAGGTATACATGTGCTGTCGTGGTTTGCTGCACCCATCAACTCGTCATCTACATTAAGTATTTCTCCTAATGCTATCCCTCCTCTTTCCTTCCTACCCACTGACAGGCCCCAGTGTGTGATGTTCCCCTCCCTGTGTCTATGTGTTCTCATTGTTCAACTCCCAGTTATGAGTGAGAACATGTGGTGTTTGGTTTTCTGTTCTTGTGATAGTTTGCTGAGAATGATGGTTTCCAGCTTCATCCATATCTCTGCAAAAGACATTAATCCATCCTTTTTTATAGCTGCATGGTATTCCATGGTGTATATGTGCCACATATTCTTTATCCAGTCTGTCATTGATGGGCATTTGGGTTGGTTCCTAGTCTTTGCTCTTGTGAATAGTGCTGCAATAAACATATGTGTGAATGTGTCTTTATAGTAGAATGATTTATAATCCTTTGGATGTGTACCTAGTAATGAGACTGTTAGGTCAAATGATATTTCTAGTTCTGGATCCTTGAGGAATTGCTACACTGTCTTCCACAATGGTTGAACTAATTTACACTCCCACCAACAGTGTAAAAGCATTCCTATTTCTCCACATCCTCTCTAGCACCTGTTGTTTCCTGACTTTTTAATGATTGCCATTCTAACTGGCGCGAGATGGTATCTCATTGGACCAGGGGTGATGAGCTTTTTTTTTTTTTTCTTCGAGACAGCCTCACTCTGTCACCCAGGGTGGAGTGCAGTGGCACAATTTCGGCTCACTGCAACCTCCACCTAATGGGTTCAAGCAATTCTCCTGCCTTAGCCTCTTGAGTAGCTGGGATTACAGATATATACCACCACGCCTGGCTAAAGTTTTTTTGTGTGTTTTTGGTAGAGACAGAGTTTCACCATAGTGGCCAGGCAAGTCTCAAACTCCTGACCTTGTGATCCACTCGCCTTGGCCTCCCAAAGTGATGGGATTACAGGCGTGAGCCACCACGCCCAGCCTATGATGAGCTTTTTCTCATGTGTTTATTGGCCGCATAAATGTCTTCTTTTGAGAAGTGTCTGTTCATATCCTTTTCCCACTTTCTGATGGGGTTGTTTTTTTCTTGTAAATTTGTTTAAGTTCCTTGTAGATTCTGGATATTAGCCCTTTGTTAGATGGATAGATTGCAAAAATTTTCTCCCACTCTGTAGGTTGTGTGTTCACTCCGATGATAGTGTCTTTTGCTGTGCAGAAGCTATCTTTAGTTTAATTAGATCCCATTTCTCAATTTTGGCTTTTGTTGCCACTGCTTTTGGTGTTTTAGTCGTGAAGTCTTTGCCTATGCCTATGTTCTGAATGGTATTGGCTAGGTTGTCTTCTAGAGTTTTTATGGTTTTAGATCTTATGTTTAAGTCTTTAATCCATCTTGAGTTAATTATTTTATAAGGTGTAAGGAAGGGGTCCACTTTCAGCTTTCTTCATATGGCTAGCCAGTTTTCCCATCACCATTTATTAAATAGTCAATCTTTCCCCATTGTTTGTTTTCGTCAGGTGTGTCAGAGATATGTTGTATATTTCATGGTACAATGCCTTCTGTCAGTGGGGAAAAATAACAAGCATATATGGGATGAAAGAAGTCTGCTATGGTTAAGGTTGAGAATATTTACTGATCCTTGAGTTCAGTCTCCAGGAATGTTGGAAATAGAGAATAGAGATAATGGAGATAAAGAAAAGTTCTGAAAATGACACTTCCCATAGTGTCAAAATTGTGATCTATTGGAGAATTCTGTGATACATCAAAATCTCTGTTTATGCTGAGGTTTGTTATTGTGTATGAGCATATCTTTATCAGGTGTAGGCTATTTCTATACTTTCATGTCTTTAAATCAATGTTTCTATTCACATATGTATATGTGCAAATAGAAGCATGCTAATATTATATATATATTGTCTGTCATTACCATGATTGCTATGATTATCATTAGCATGTATTATTAGTGTGACCGAAGTATCATCAGTATCAGTTTCTTTCTCACTGCAGTGCTCCTGTAATGCTTCATTTCTACAGAGCCAACCTACACCCACCGTTTCCCTGACTATAACTTTACCTAAAGTATAAGCCCTTATAAAGCCATGAAAGCCTACCAAGAATTGTCAAAGAAGCTAGGCAGCAGCCAGGCTCTGCCTTAGGAAAAGATTTTACTTTTTATTATCATGTGCAGTACTTAACTACTTGTTTTGACCTCTAAGATTTTGCTCTCCTATATTTCTATCCCCTGGCTTTCTGATATTTCATGTGATTATATTTGAAATTTTAACCTTGCTTTTCTTTTTGGAATCTCTGATATCTCTGCTGCCACAGGTAATGACAGGTTCCTCTCTAACTGTTGGTGTTATCCCTGGTCAGATTATTACTGATGACAGAAGTAGATGTTTTACGTGGATTCTCTCGATATCAGAAACAAATACAGATATCACAACTCAAAAATGACAGACTGATAACCATTATGAACTTAGATGCAACATTCTTAATACAATATTAGCAAATTGAGTCTAGGAATATTTAAAAATGATAATGTGTTTTAACCAAGTGGGGTTTATCTCAAGTTGGTTTCAACAACTGAAAATCTACCATGCTGACAGAAAAAAGAAAAATCACGTGACACTCTCAATAGATGCAAAAAAGGAATTTACAAAATGTAACACATTTTTTAAATTAAAAACTCCCAGCAAACTGAGGATAGAAAAGTACATTTTCAAACTGATTATGTGTTTACAAAAAATCTATAGCAAACATCTTACTTAAAATGGTGAAAGCCTTAATACTTTCTACATAAGATTATGAAAAATGCAATGATGTCCTCTCTCCCTAGTTCTTTAAAGTATTGCATTCAATATTAAATAAGTGGAAATATATACCAAGTTCATTGATAAATATTTAATACTTATGAGATGATAATTCTCCTGAAATTGATCTCTAGATTCAGTGGAATTCCCATGAAACCTTATAGGTCCTTTTGGATAAATTACAAAACTGATTCTAAAACAGGGAGAAAGAAAGAAGGGAAGGAAGGAGGAATGGACAGAAAGAAGAAAGAAATAAAGAGAAAAGAAAAGAAAATAAGAAATAAGTGACACCCAAGTTGGGAAGAAAGAAAAATACTATTCTCACGTGATGTAAACATATACATAGAAAATCCTTAGGCATCTGCAGAAGTGTGCTAGAGGTATGAAGTGAATTTAACAAAGTTGTAGGATGAAAGATCAATAAATAAAATCAATTGTGTTTCTATACACAATCAACACCAATTAGAAAATAAAATTATGTAAGCAATTTAACTTATAATAGCCTCAAAAATAATAAAATAATTCAGAATAAATTTAATAAAAGGTATGCTGATCCAAAATTTCTAAATCACTAATA
This sequence comes from Gorilla gorilla gorilla, assembly GCF_029281585.2. NCBI lineage: Eukaryota > Metazoa > Chordata > Mammalia > Primates > Hominidae > Gorilla > Gorilla gorilla. Next base: position 11,958,281 of record NC_073234.2, on the reverse strand, counting down.
CGAGAGATTGAATAGGTAGAAATATGTATCAAGTTCATTGGTAAATATACATGTCATACTTATTAGATGATAATTCTTCTGAAACTGATCTCCAGATTTGGCACAATCCAAGTCAAACCTATAGGCCTTTTTGGAGAAATTACAAAGCTGATTCTAATTTTTTTTTTAAATGCAGAAGTCCTAGAATAGCCAGAGCATGTTTTAGAAAGAAGAATAAAGTTGGAAAACTTTCCAAATTTCAAGACATATTGTAAAGCTACACTAAACAGTACAGTAAACTTACTGGCATGAAGAAGACATATATATCAGTGAAACAGAATAAATAATTTAGAAATATATCCTGCCTTACATGGCCAAAGTTGCCAAAATATTTCAATAAGGAAATCAATGTCTTTATAAAGATGGTACTATTAAAATTGGATATTAAATGGAGAATATGAACTTCAGAATTACCTCACACCATATCCTCAAATTAACTCAACATGTATTTTATACATAATGTAAATATAAAATGTATAAAGCTTACTGAATAGGAAAAATTTTTAATAATCTTACTATAGCTAAAAACTTTTTAGATAAGAAAAGGATGGATGAAAATGGAAAAAAATAGTAAGTTGGACTTCATGAAATTAAGACTTTTGCAACTTAAAACATAGCATCAAAAAATGAAAAGGCAAACCACAGATTGGGACAGAATAATTTTAAATATGTCTGATAAAGAACTTTCATCTAGAATGTACACATAACTAAAAAACTAAATAACAAAACACAAATAACTCATTTAACGTAATATTTTGACCTAAATGGGCCAAATATTTGTACAGATATTTTAATTTAAAAAGAGATGATGTCCAATACACAAATGAAAAGATACTTAACATTACCCGTCATCAGGGAAATGCAAGTTAAAACCACATTGAGGTACCACTGTACACCCACTGGAGTGGCTGACACGAGCAGAACTGACCATACCACATGATGTGAAGAATTGCTATTCACACCTGGCTAGTGGGACTTCAAAATGGTACAGACATTTTGGAAAGCAGTTTGGCAGTTTCTTTTAATGTTAAACTTAGTACTGATCATATAGCCAAATAATCCCACTGCGACTCAAAATAAATAAAAACATATCCGTACCAAGCCTCATCCTTGAAGTTCATAGCAGATGTGTCCATCAACTTGTAAATGGATAAACCAGTTGTAGATGGAGTACCACTCAACAATAAAAAGGAGCAAACTGATACAACAGCAATATAAATGAATATCAAAAGCATTATGCTCAGTGAAAGAAGCTAGACATGAAAGACACCAATGTATCATTCCACTAATAGGATACTCTAGAAAATGCAAACTGTAGAAACAGAAGCAGATTAGTGGTTGCCTGTGTTCAGGAATGGAGAAAAGATCAAATGCAAAACAGCAAAAGAAAACAGTTTGTGATGATGCAGATTTTCTGTATCTTGATCATGATTGTGGTCAAATGATGATATTCATCTGCCATAACCCATTAAATTGCACATTGAAAAGGGTGAATTTTACTGTGTGTACATTATACTTAAATGGAGCTGTAAATATGTTTGGAGCTTATCTGTGAACATTAGTTGCAGAGCAGGAGTTACTTTTATAGAGTGGAAATCTGCTGAGTGCCAACTTGAGAAGGGTTGAAAAAAATTAGAACCTTCTTCCAACACATTTCAGTTAGAACACTCTTAGGATGTCGTTACAGCTGCGCTCTATATTGGAGTCTCTGATGAAATCACATGTCTGACGATCTCAGCATGCCTTTAATCAACAGAATATACACGTGTTTTCTTTTATTACTATAAAGGATATACCAAACAACTTTTTCAAGACTTTACTTCAAAAAGGCACGTAGTTTTGCAACATTTTTGGTAAGTCTTTAATTATTTCAAAATGAAAAATTGAAAATAAAATGCAATTATTTACTCAGGCCCCCCAAAAAAAGGTCTGTACGGGGAATGCATGTGGTGTGTGTGTGTGTGTGTGTGTGTAAGTGTGTGATTTGAAGAATTGAAAAAATTTTAGTGGGGTTTTGTAGCATCACTTTGATAGCATCCTGTAATTTTGTATTGTGTTTGAAATAAAAATAAAGTGAATACACTGATAAAAGAATTTGAAAAGAATTTGCATTATTGCCTAAATTATGTGTGGTTTCCACAGTGGCATGAATCGAGCATCTTTAACCTACATAACAATATATCAGAAGTATTAGGTAAAAAATAAGTAAACTAGTATAACAAAGTTAAATATTTCTAAAGTAAAATTATAGCTTTATTTTTTTTTCCTGAAATGTTTTGAGGAGATATTTACACCAAAAGATATTATCACTGATCAATGAAACTTTTTCAGAATTTGCTTGTGTCCCACCAATATTTGATTACATAGTGCTTCTGTGAGTTCCATTTCATTAATTTAGCTTTGACAGGAGAGAAGGCAATGGCTCTGCAGCCTCCCTCGGTGTGGCATGATCCTGGTTCCGCTGGCTGATCTCTATTAGAACCATGGCCTTAATCATGCCTTTCATGCTTCTAACTTGATTTGCATTTGTTGTGTGATCCAAATTTATTCTCTCGTTTAGTCGCTTCCACCCATAGAAAAGCAGGTCTTTTTCATTTCTCCTTCACCATTGCCCCCATTTTTTCTTTTTGTCCTCCCATGATGAAAAACAAGACAGAAAACAAACTATAACAACAACAGACACCTTTTGTCTGTGGTCACCAATGCATTGTAGCACTAAACTTTGTTCAAAATCTCTAGATCTGACCTCTATATCTGCTGTTCCCAGAGTTTTTCAATGTGTTCTCTAGACTGCTGTGACCCACTGACAGAAAGTCTAGCTATATTTAATTGAAAGTTATTACTGTCTGATATGGTTTGGCTGTGTCCCCACTGAAATCTCATCTTGCACTGTAGCTCCCATAATTCCCATGTTGTGGGAGGGACCCAGTGAGAGGTAAGTGGATCATGGGGGCAGTTTTCCCCACACTGTTCTAGTGGTAGTGAATAAGTCTCATGAGATCTGATGGTTTTATAAGGGGAAACCCCTTTCGCCTTTCACTTGGTTCTCATTTGCTGTTTGCCTGCTGCCATGTAAGATGCGCCTTTCGCCTTCTGCCATAACTGTGAGGCCTCCTCAGCCATGTGGAACTGTGAATTCATTAAACCTCTTTTTCTTTATAAATGACCCAGTCTTGGGTATGTCTTTATCAGCAGCATGAAAATTGACTAATACACTCACTGTCCATGAATGATACTCTGTTAGCCCATTTGCATTGTTATAAAGAAATACCTGAGGCTGGGTAATTTATAAAGAAATGCGGTTTATTTGGCTCCTTGTTCTGAAGGCTGTACATGAAGCATAGTACTGGCACCTGCTTCCAGGGAGGGCCTCAGGAACCTTCCAATCATGGTGGAAGGTGAAGGGAAACCAGCATATCACATGGTGAGAGAGGAAGCAAGAGAGACAGGGAGGAGGTGTCAGTCTCTTTTAAACAACCAGATATCGCATGAAATCACAGGGTAAGAACTCATTCATTACCAAGAGGACAGCACCAAGCCATTCAGGAGGCATCTCTCTCCAACATTGGGGATCACATTTTAACGTGAGATTTGAAGGGGACAAACATCCAAACTATGTCAGATACCAAAGCTGACAATGCTTAGGATCTTTAGCTGTTCCAGGTTCTGGGAAAAGGGAGAGAGTTAGCTTCCCTCGTCTATGCTGTGCTACTCCATATTATATTAGTAATTATTGTTCTCTAAAGGTTCTTAAAAGCAAATAAGCAAATGCAAGGCAAAACATATAAAAGGCAAGGCAAAACATACGAAATGCAAGGCAAATGCATTAAAAAACTTTTGAGTGTTAATACATAGATTTTATTTTATCTTTTTAATTTCTTTTGCTTAACCAAATAGATTATGTAGTTTTGATTAACTGGCCATGAAATAGCTCTGCCTACATAGAATTTCCCATGAATAATTGGTTGTGGAGACTTTTGTGTGTGACCCAAATCCTCCCTCAAAACTGAAGTTTGCCCAGCTATTGGGAGTGTTGGCAAATCATGCCTCTCAGCTGATTCTCTCTAGAATTTATTCTCAGGAGATCTAATTAATAACTTGTCAAGCTGATGTCCATCCTTGGGGACAACTCGTATCTGAAGAATGGCCAGTGAAAGGTATTAAAACTCCATACTCCTGCCTCAATTTAGGGCAACTCTGAAGGGTCGTCCCAGCTTCTCAGCTCCCCCTTGAGATTAGCTGAGGTATTTGTTGTGACTGCCTCACATCTCAACTCCCTTTATCCAATTCAGCTTTTTCGCCACAGTTGTTGGTTCCTAGGATTTTACCCAGTTAAATATTCTCTACACAAATCTCTATCTCAAATCTGCTTTACAGGGAATGTGGCCTCAGACAGGTTTTCATTAGGTTCTGGACGTAACTCTCATTAGCCATTGATATGATTCGGCTGTGTCTCCATCCGAATCTCACCTTGATTGTAATTATCCCCGCATGTCAAGGATGGAGTCAGGTGGAGATCATTGAATCATAGGGGCGGGTTCCCCCTACTGTTCTCCTGGTAGCGAATAAGTCTCACGAGATCTGATGCTTTTAAAATGGGAGCTTCCCTATACAAGCTTTCTTCTCTGCTACCATTTAAGATGTGCCTTTGCTTCTTTTTTGCCTTCTGCCGTGACTGTGAGGCCTCCCCAGCCATGTGGAATTGTGAGTTCCTTAAACCTCTTTCCTTTCTAAATTACCCGGTCTTGGGTATGACTTTATTAGCAGCATGAGAACAAACTAGTGCAGTCTGTTCTATAAGCCCAAGTCGGATCACAGAGTCCCGCTTTCTGTTTTTTTTTTTCTAGCCCATATTTCTACTAAAACTTGACTCATATAGACTTAAAACAAAATAATTAAGCATGGCTAGTATTTATTTAATATTTTATACGTGTCAGGTACTGTATTTTGTAACTTATCTTTTAATAATCTTTCCAAATCTCTAAAAGGAGAACTCTGCTCTTTTATAGAGAAAATAAGGATGGCTCTGAAAATGTTAGCATTAGGGGAAGTAGGGTGAGGGACATAGGGGGCACTTTGTGTTATTTGTGCATTTTGCTATCAATCTAAAATCAGGTCAAAATAAAAATTTAAAAAATGGGTAGTAGAAGCAGGTTGTTAAGATTTTCAGTGTGACTCTAGAATTTTTTTGTTTGTTGTTTGTTTTGGAGTGTAGTGGTAAGATCTCTGCTCACTGCAACCTCCACTTCCCAGGCTCAAGCAATTCTCCTGCCTCAGTCTCCCAAGTAGCTGGGATTATAGGTGCCCGCCACCACACCCAGCTAAGTTTTCTATTTTTTTTTTTTTTAGTAGAGATGGGGTTTCAGCATGTTGGCCAGTCCAGTCTCCTACTCCTGACTTCAAGTCATCCGCCCGCCTCAGCCTCCCGAAGTGCTGGGATTATAGGCATGAGCTCCCACTCCTGGCCCAAAGTTCATATTTTAACTACTAACCTAAATTATTTTAAAAACAAAAGCCTCCTTGGAGTCAAACCAGGTCAGAGTGACATGATCATGTGCCTGTTTTGTGCAGGGTGAAGTGAGATTATTATCTAGGAAATAGCTGAAATGTCTTGTTGTGGGCATACATATTTCATATAAATTCTAAGCTTCATATTAGCACTTAGATTATAATTATCTAAAGAATAGAGAACAATTTCATATAATTTTCAGTGTATCAGGCGAATCAAAAGTATACATACAAGCATGCAGATGAATTTCAGTGAATATAGTGGTGACAATGCTCAACAGAATATGTGTCCCCCACCCAACCCTGCTTCTTGCTCTTTCACTGTCCTAAAGATAGAACAAAATGGTTCAGGCATCCAGCTTGTCCCCTCCACACTTCACACTTTTACTTAATAGCAGTTTATCTTTAACACTTTGTCATCTTTAAGATGTTGCTAATTCTTTCTGGTAGATCCCAGGACTGAGGATGAGGAAGAATGATTTTATTTAAATAAAGTTGCTTAATTAAAAAACAATTTTTTTAGTTTTAAAATATTTTCATTATTTTATAAAATTTTTGTGGGTACATAGGAGGTTTATATATTTGTGGGGTACATGAGATGTTTTGATACAGGCATGCAGTGTGAAATAATCACGTCATGAGGAATGGGCTTTCCATCCCCTCAAGCATTTATCCTCTGAGTTAAAAACTATTCAATTGGCTGGGCATGGTGGCTCACGCCTGTAGTCCCAGCTCTTTGGGAGGGCGAGGTTGGCAGATCGCCTGAGGTCAGGAGTTTGAGACCAGCCTGGCCAACATGATGAAACCCCATCTCTACTAAAAATACAAAAATTAGCCGGGTGTGGTGGCGAGTGCCTGTCATCCCAGCTACTCGGGAGGCTGAGACAGGAGAATCATTTGAACCTGGGAGGTGGAGGTTACAGTGAGCCGAGATCATGCCATTGTACTCCAGCCTGAGTGACAAGAGTGAAACTCCATGTCAAAAACAAACAAAAATCAATTACATTCTTTAAGTTATTAAAATTAAACATTGTAAATGATTTTTTTTCCCAAAGCTTTTTCAAAGAAAAAAAAGTAGAAACAAAGACACTTTCTACTGATTTCCAATATGGTGACTCTGTATTTCTAGCATGTGTTAAGGTGAAAAATTGATTTTATGTTTAATACAAAACATAGCATAATGTAATGAAAAGCAAGATTGTAATGATAAAGGAAAATAACACTAGTGCTAATTTTTTTCAATTTGAAGCATTGGATTAAAATGAATTAGGTTATATTCCAACATGTTTATATTGAATTTCTTTTTTCTCCAATTGGTTTCTTTTTATTAATGGGGGAGTGTTGCATTTGTATAAGGTTTCCCTATTATATTCAATTGTTTTGAGATGCTTTTAATTTGAAGTTTTTATGTTTTCTTTTTGATGTATACATGTTATGCTTTTATGCTGAATTTGATAATTGGTGCTGTATATGCAAAGCAAATGTAATTTCCCAGCTTTTATTTTTTAAAGCCCTGGGAAGCAACATAATAAAGTAGAAATAGTATCAAGACAGGAGTTAGAATACCTGGATTCTAAAATTTAAATTAAATTAGGATCTAGTGACATTATAGGTGTTCCTTGATCTTCTGATGACCTGATTCCTCAAAAGAAAAATAAAATAATCTATAAATTGTTTCTAATTCTAAAACTCTATAAATCCTATTTTTAAAATTATAATTAGTTGAACTCTATAAGGTCACAAAAATCCCTATTAAGAAACTAAAATAAAATTTTATCATATCTTAAAAATACTCTGATCTTTTTTTATATGCTGACATGAATTCTAATTGTTTTTGAGCCCCTAAAAAACATTTAAGATCACAGTTTATGTTTTATTATTGACTTTCAGATAATTCACATTTTACTGATAGATATGAACAAATCTACTCTAACAGAGATAGTCATTAGTTTATTTCTCTCTTTTCAGTATCAATAAAAAGTATCGATTTACCAATAACAATGAATTAATTGCCTGAAATAAATGAAACATAAGCAGCAAAAGTGAACTTTTTAGTATAACTCTTCTTGTAAACATTGACTTAGTTCAAAGGGAGCTTATCTTTAAAAAAAAAAAAGCGCTAATTCATGTCTATTGGTATAGATATAATCTTTTTTTCCTTGAAAATAGATCCTACTATACTCCAGACACTATGCCACTAGGTGCAGATATTAACACAAATAGCAGGTGATCATTGTCCTCATGGAGTTTATTTTAAAGAGAACAAAGTGAGACAAAGGCACACAAGCAAAGAACTACAATACAAAGGGGATGGCATCTGACTCAGCATGGAGGTGTCACGGAAGGTGTTGTTTTGCTTAGGTTTTGAAGTGTGGGTAGGAGATGGCCCATGTTGAGAGTGGGAACTGGGAATTAAAAAGATGAGGAGGTCTCTGCAAATCTACATGGATGGGAAGTAGCATGCTGATGTGGGAAACAACTAAAAAGTTCCAGAATGCATGGTTTATAAAGCGTGAGTCAGAGAGGGCTAGACCAGTAGCCAGATCAAGGATATCTCAGATGTTATAGTCATGAATTAGTGCATTGACCTGCAGGCCATGGGAGTCACTGAAGGTTTCAGTCAGGTAAGTGAGCTGATCAGAACAGTCCTTTAGATAGGCCGCTCTTTTGGCTGTAATGGGGACACGTTTGAAGTAGGGCTATAGCTAAAAATATACAGACACTTCCTCTTGTCTACAGCCCTGCTGGCATCTGTTGTATTTTGACTTTTTAATAATAGCCATTCCAACCGGTATGAAATGGTATCTCATTGTGTTTTGATTTGCATTTTTCTGATGATTAGTGATTCTAAGCATTTTTTTTTCGTGTATTTGTTGGCCATTTGTATGTGTTCTTTTGAGAAGTGTTTGTTCATGTCCTTTGCCCATTTTTTAATTGGGTTATTTTTTTTTCTAATTGATTTAAGTTCCCTGTAGATTCTGGATACTAAAAAACAAACAAAAACCAGAAGTAAATAAATTCTCAGGACACACACACCCACACCCACACCCACAGAGAGAGAGAGAGAGAGAGAGAGAGAGAGAGAGAGAGAGCGCCTAGGTAAGAGGCCACCAACCACCAGGGTCTAAACTGGGAACACTTTCTAGTACAGAATGAATGGAAAGGATTCATGAAATATCTAGAAAGTAACGTTAATGAGATTTACATGTATGGAGTGAATGAGGGGAAACAGGGATCATTCAGGATTCTGGTGGGAATAACAGGGGGAGCCATTAGTTGAAATTTTGAAGTGGGAGAAGGAGAGGGAGTTTTAGGGAGAAAGATGAGTTGTTTTTTTAGGTATTTCAAACCCTTGAAGCTTCTATGGGACATCGAAGTGGAAATAACAGTCTGTGGGTTGGGACAATAAAGAAAGAAATTGGTTGAAGACTAGGGGAAGAGTATAGAGCAAAGAAATATTTAAGATAATAAACATATAGAGATAGCTGAAAATGTGGGACTGGATTACAAAGGAAGAATGATTTAGTTATGAAGCCCAAGGGCTGACAGGAATGGGTGACTAGTCGAGGAGTTCATATGCATCTGTTATTGTATGAATAAAAAAAATTATCTGTTCCTTCCTAAAGATATCTTCAACCTGTTTTTGGATACATATGGGCACTGCTTTTCACTCTCTTAGCCCCATTTCTTATTTTAGCCTCTGCTGTAGCGATCAGTTCTGCACAGGCTTTGACCCAGGCTTTGACTAGTTGGTGCAGGTGTGATATGACACTTACCTGGAATGGCCCACAGTTTGTGGCTGCTCTTACTTAAGCAGGTGGGATGCTCATGTAGGTGTAACCTAGCAGCTTGGTAGAGTTTATGCCCATGGGGCAACCTGTGACCACTCAAAAATAAAGCCCTTTCCTCCTCCCAGATTGAGGAGTCTTGCATTATGTAATAAAACTCCTTAGAAGGCCTATTAGGTTCCAATACAGCATTAGGCAACTTGATAAGGTATCCCATCATCAGCCTTCCTTTCTTCCCTCATTCCTCTGCCTCTCACTCTTTCTTCCTAAGTTAACTTCTTAGATAAAATGCCAACATTCTATATTTTGTCTCACATCAGGGAAAATAATTGTATACCCCATTTCAAAAGCACATAAAAGGTTACTGTATAGAAAATTTGTCTTTAAGAGATTAAGCTGTAATTTTCCAAATACTTTAAAATTTTATTTCAGATACGTTTTTCATTTTTATAAGCTTCATCTAAAAGCAGAGTTCACCTAAGAATATACCTAAGAGCATATTACATAGAATATATTTTATATTTCAGTAGTTTAGCTAGGATTCTTTCAAAATTGAGAGGATCTACAAATATTTCTAACACATTAGTTTTCAGTCTTAAGGCTGAGTCAAGAACAAAGCTCCTAAACTTTGCATTGGTGATTGAGAACATTTTAAAATTGTTATTTAATTCATTAATTTATTTTTAAAAAATTTTCACATTGTAATTATATAGATTTATAGGATACAATTTGATGTTTCAATGAATATGTATGTTGTCTAATGATCCAATAAGGATAGTTAGTGTATTAATTACCTCATGCATTCATCATTTCTTTTTAATAAGAAATTTCAAAATCCTTTCTTCTAGATACTTTGTAATATACAATACTTTACTTTTAACTATAGTCACCCTGCTTTGCAAAGAACACTACAACTTATTCTTCCTATATAATTGTGATTTCATAACTGTTAACCAATCTATCTCCATTTTGCCCTCCCCACTTCTTCCTCACTGTTTGGTAACCACTATTCTACTCTACTTCTCTATTAACATTTTTTTTTTTAAGATTCCACATATGAGCGAGATCATGCAGTATTTGCTTTCTGTGTCTGGCTTATTTCACTTAACATTGTATCCTACAGGGTCATCCATGTTGTTGCAACTGGCAGAATTTCATTCTTTTTTTATGGCTGAATAGTATTTCATTGTGTGTGTGTCCATATATATATATATATATACATATATAATTTTATGTGTAATTATAATTACACATAAAATTATATATAATTATAATTAATTTTATGCATAATTATAATTACACATAAAATTATATATAATTATAATTATAATTATATATAATTATATATAATAATATATATATTATATGTAATATATAATATACATAACATACATAATGTATATTATATATAATATACATAACGTATATTATATACATTATACATTATATATATTATAATACACATAATATATATTATGTATATAATATACATAATATGTATTATATATAAAATATACATAATATATAATGTATATTATACATATAATATATATTAATAACATATTAATGTTAATATTAATTATTAATAATTATTAATAATTATTAATAATTATTAATTAATAATTATTAATAATTATTAATAATTATTATTAATAATTATTATTTTTTATTAATATTATTAATATTAATATATAATACATTAATATTAATAATATATTAATATATAATATATTATATATTATACATAATATATTATATATAATATACTATATATTATACATAATATATTATATATAATATACATAATATGTATTATATATAATATACATAATATATATTATATATATAATTCACTTGTTTGTTTTTATACACATAGGTTGATTCCATATCTGATTATTAGAAATAGTGCTACAGTAAACATAAGAGTGCAGATATTTTTCAAACACAATGATTTCATTTCCTATGGATATATACCCAGTAGTGGGATTGCTGGGTTATGTGATCGAATGATTGTTTTTTTTTTTTATTTTTTATTTTTTAGCGAACTTCCATAAAGTTTTGCTTAATGGTTGTACTAGTTTACAACCCCATCAACAGTGCATAAGTGTTCCGTTTTCTCCACTTCCTTGCCAACTCTTGTTATCTTTTACCTTTTTGCTAATAGCCATTCTAATGGGTGAACTGGTATCTCATTGCGGTTTTGATTTGCATTTCCCTGATGGTTAGTGATGTTGAACATGATTTTATTATATATTCGTCTTGACAATTTCTATATTTTCTCTTGTGGCATTTCTTTTAGTTTATTTTGTCCTTTTTTTTTTTTTTTTTTTTTGCGAAGGAGTCTTGTTCTCTTGCCCAAGCTGGAGTGCAGTGGTGCAATCGGGGCTCACGGCAACCTCCATCTCCCTGGTTCAAGCAATTCGCCTGCCTCAGCCTGCTGAGCAGCTGGGGTTACAGGCACACGCCATCATGTTTGGCTAAATTTTTGTATTTTTAGTAGAGAAATGATTTCACCATATTGGTCAGGCTGGTCTCAAACTCCTGACCTCAGGCAATCCGCCTGCCTCAGCCTCCCAGTTTTGCCCATTTTTAAATAAGTTATTTATGTTTTTGCTGTTGAGTTGTTTAAGTTTGTTATATAATCTGGGCATTAACTCCTTAGCAGATGTATAGTTTGCAAATATTGTATCCCATTCTGTAAGTTGTTTTTTCACTCTGTTAAGTTTCCTTTGCTGTGCAAAAGCATTTTAGTTTGATGAAACCCCATTTATCTATTTTTGCTTTTGTTGCCTGTGCTTTTGACGTCTCATTTAAAAAATCCTTGTAGAACCCAAAGTTATAGAGAATTTCCCACATGTTATCTTCTAGTAGTTTTTCATAGTTTTCAATCTTACCTTTAGGTCTTTAATCGCATTTGAGTTGATTTTTGTATAAGGTAAAAGATAGGGGTCTAATTTCATTATCCCACATGTAGATATCCAATCTTCTCAGTACCATTTAATGAAGAGACTGTCTTTACCCCTGTGTGTGCTCTTGACTCCTTTTTGGAAAATCAGTTGACTTTAGGTATGAGAATTTATTTCTGAGCTGTATATTCTCTTCCATTGGTCTATGTGTTTGCTTTATGGCAGTGCCATGCTGTTTTGCTTACTATGGCTTTGTAGTATATTTTGAAGTCAGGTAGTGTGGTGCCTCCAGCTTTGTTATTTTTGCACAGGATTGCTTTGGTTATTTGGGGTCTTTTCTGGTTTCATACAAATTTTAGGGTATTTTTTTCTATTTCTGTGAAGAATTTCATTGGTATTTTGATAGGGATTGCATTGAATCTGTAGGACATTTTGTTAGTATGGTCATTTCAATAGTATCAGTTCTTCCATTCCATGAGTATATAGTGTCCATTTTTTGTGGATCGTAAATTTTTCCATCAGTGTGTTATAGTTTTCATTGTAGAGATCTTTCACGACCTTGATTAAATTTATCTGCAGATTTCTTGGTAGCTATTGTAAATGGAATTCCTTTCTTGATGACTTTTTCAGATAGTTCACTATTAGTGTATAGAAACACCACTGAATTTTCTGTGTTGATTTTGTATACTATAACTTTACTGAATTTATTTATGATTTCTAGTAGTTTTTGGTCAAGTCTTTAGGGTTCTCACTCTATATAAGTATATATAGAAAGAACCCTAAAGAGAGAGAGATCATATATATCTATATGATCATATATATAGATGTATACATATGTATGTGAGATCACATTTTCTACAAACAGAAACAATCTGACTTCCTTCTTTCCAGTTTGGATCCCTCTTATTTATTTCTTTTGTCTAATTGCTCTGGCTCTGACCTCCAGTACTATGCTAAATAGAAGTGGTAGAAGTTGACATCCTTGTCTTCCTCCACATCAAAGAGGAAAAGCATTTAACTATTCACCATAAATAAGATGTTAGCTGTGGGTTTGTCACCTATGGCCTTTACTGCGTTGAGGTACACTCCTATACCTACTTTCTTGACAGTTTTTATCATAAAGGAATGTTGACTTTTGTCAAGTGTTCTTTTTGCATCTGTTGAAATGATCACATGGTTTTTGTTCTTCTTTCTATTGTGGTGGTGTATCATATTTACTGATTTGTGCATGTTAAGCCATCCTTTCATCCCTGGGATGAACCCCACTTGATTATAGTGAATACTCTTTTTAGTGTGCTGTCGAAGTCAGTTCACTTGTATCTTGTTGAGAATTTTTGTATCTATGTTCTTCAGGAATATTGGCCTGTTATTTTCATTTTGTGCGTGTCTTTGTCTGGTTTTAGAATCAGGATATTGCGAGCCTCATAAGATGAGTATGGAAGTATTCCTTCCTCATTACTTTTGTGGAAAAGTTTGTGGAGAATTGGTAGTTATTCTTTAACTGTTTGGTAGAATTCAGCAGTGAAGACATCAGGTCCTGGGTGTTGGTTGTTGTTGTTGTTGTTTTGATGGAAGATGTTTTATTATTGATTCAATTTCCAAACTCATTATTGATGTGTTCAGATGTTATATTTCCTCACAATTTAATCTGGGTAGTTGTATGTGTGCAGAAATTTATTCATTTTATTCTACACTATCAAATTTGTTGGCATATAGTTATGAGTAATGTCTTACAATCCCTTCTATTTCTGTGGTGTATCAGTTGTAATGTCTCCTTTTTCATCTTTTATTTATTTGAATTTTCTCTCCTTTTGTCTTAGTTTAGCTAAAGGTTTGTCAGTTTTACCTTTACACTTTGTCTTATTTATCTTTTGAAATATTTTTTAGTGTCTGTTTCATTTATATCTGCTGTGAGCTTTATTATTTCCTTCCTTCTACCAATTTTGGGTTTAGTTTGTTTTTGATGTTCTAGTTACTTGAAGTGTATAATTTTGCTTTGTGATTTGAAAATCTTTCTTCTTTTTTGGTGTAGGCTTTTATTGCTATAAATTTCCCTCTTAGAACTGCTTTTGCTACGTTCCATAGGTTTGGGTATGTTGGATTTTCATTCTTACTTGTCTCAGTGACTTTTGAAATTTTCCTATTAATGTCTTAATGAGACCTATTGATTTCTTGGGTGCGTGCTATTTAATTTCCATGTTTTTATAAAATTTCCAAGGGCTTTCCTGTTGTTGATTTCTGGCTTTATATCCCTGGAATCAGAAAAGATACTTCATATGATATCTGTCTTCTTAAGTTTGTTAAGACTTATTATGTGTCATAATGTATGATTGGTCCTAGAGAATGTTTGGTGTACAGTTGAGAATAATTTGTATTCTGCAGCTGTTGGATGATGTATTAGTCTGTTTTCATACTGCTGATAAAGACATACCCGAGACTGGGTAATTTACAGAGAAAAAGAGGTTTAGTGGACTCATAGTTCCACGTGGCTGGGGAGGTCTCCCAATCATGATGGAAGGCGAAAGACACATCTTACATGGTAGCAAACAAAATAGAATTGAGAACCAAGTGAAAGGGTTCCCCCTTATAAAACCTCAGATCTTGTTAGACGTATTCACTACCACAAGAACAGTATGGGGGAACCGCCCCCATGATTCAATTATCTCCCACTGGTTCCCTCCCACAACATGTATGAATTATGGGAGCTATAATCAAGATGAGATTTGGGTGGGGATATACAGCCAAACCATATCAGGTGAGATCTTCTTTAGCTGCTAGGTCCATTTGGTCTATGGTATAGTTTGAGTCTGTCATTTTTTGGTTGATTTTCTCTTCATAGAATCTGTCCATTTTTAAAGTGGAGTGTTGAAATTTCCTACTAATATTGTATTGCAGTCTATCTCTACCTTTAAATCTAATATTTGCTTTATATATCTGGTTGTTCTGGTGTTGGGTACATATATAGTTACACCTAAGTAATATATATGTTATGTCCTCTTATTGAATTGGGCCTTTTATCATTTCATTATACAGTGACATTCTTTTTTTATATAGTTTTTTTTTATTTAAAGCCTTTTAAAATATGACATGACTGTGGCTACTCCTGCTTGCTTTTCATTTGTTTGCATAAAATATATTTTTCCATCTCTTCACTTTCAGTCTATTTGTCTTTAATAGTGAGGTAAGTATCATGTAGGCAGCATATAGGTGGGTTTTGCTATCCGAATCCATTCATCCACTTTATATCTTTTAAGTAGAGTTTAATCCACTTCTATTGAAGTTTATTATTGATAAATTAGGACTTCCTTCTACCATTTCATTAGTTGTTTTTTAGATTACTTGTTCACTTCTTCCTTTCTTATTGTTTATGCCTTTAGTTTGGTGGTTTTCTGTGGTGCTAAGCTTTGTTTCTTTTCCCTTTTTTGGTGTGTGTGTGTGTATCTGCTGTAATTTCTTTCTTTCTGGTTAGTGAAACTAACATACAGAGTCCGGTATTTGTAACAGACTATTTTACACTGATAACAACTTAACTTCTGTCACATAAAAATACTCTTGACTTCTCCTCCCCACACACACAATTTATATTTTTGTTACCTTACATTGCATCTTTATGAATGGTAGACTCCATGGAACATAGGATCTATGTCACAACTAAATCAATTATTTAATGGCAGCATTAAAGCAGCCCAAAGAATGTGAAAAACTGGTGTGGGTGTATTTAACTTTTTAAAAACTATGTTTCATAATGTTTTCATTAAAAAGTCTTTATCAGTTTGCTAATGCCTAATTTTTACAACCAGCCACCATAGATTTTACAGGATAAATATATTATTTCAGTGGTAATTGAAGCAGAATTTTTGTTGCTCTTCTTACCCTTAGAGATTGTGTATTATCCTCAGACGTAATTCTTTGATTTTTTTTTTCTTTTCATGTTGTTACACATAGTTACCAACAATCAACGTGAGAATAACCTTTGAATATTTTCAAGCATTAAGATTTGTTTATACAGCTGCACAATTAGACAACCAACACTCTTGGGTCTTTACCTCTCAGCATACACCTGATTATTAACTTAAAGGTATGATGGGAAAAGTATCAATTTTTGTTGGTCACCTAGATTTGGAAATATGTAATAATTATAAGCTTGGGTCTGCTTCTTCAGAAGCCTAGGAATTCGAGTGATGGTTCTCTGAAGAGGCTGGAAACAAAGTATGTGTTTCCAGAAGGCTTAATAGAATATGTTGAGACATAGGCCATTAACACAAAAGTGAAAGAAATGCAAAAAAGTATAAAAGTAAGGATTTGAGAAGGGAAATTTTATTTTTAAGTCTAAGATTCCTATGAATTATATGAAAGTAAATGTCCTATCCTTAAAATTAGCCAAAGGAAGCACTTTACTTATCAATATGATATGACGTTTCATACTCTTATCTAAAGATATCCTAAACTAAGATCCAGTTTTCTAAGTAAAGACCTTTTACTCATGCTTTAAAGCATGTTAGATGATTCCTACCACATCACATCATGTTGTTTACATGTATGATTTAAACTGCATTTATTCTTCAACTCACTGGTTCCTTAGGCTTCTTATCTTTCCTTGCACGCTTAGATAATTTTATGTAAAATTGATTTTTAGAAGTTTAGTTGCTGGGCGTAGTGGCTGTCGCCTGTAAACCCAGTACTTTGGGAATTCAAGGCAGGTGTATTGCTTGAGTCTTGGAGTTTGAGGCCTGCCTGGGAAAGATGACAAACACCATTTGTACAAAAATAAAAATATTAGCTGGATATGGTGGCACATGCCTGTGGTCCCAGCTACTCCAAGGCTGAGGTGGGAGGATGGCTTGAGTCCGAGAGGCAGAGGTGTGAGCCAAGATCATGCCCTGCTCTTCAGCCTGGGCAACCAAGCCAGACCCTGTTTCAAAAAACAAATCTAGTGAGATTTGATTTCTATTTCTATGTGATTCAAAAGTAGGAGAGCTTCAAGGCAAATGACTATTAAAAAATGGCCATTGCTACTTGCATTTTCTATGAAGCCAGCATACACAGCAACGTGCAACCTAAAAACCAAGCTATTTAATATGTAGCTTAGATTTCAGGTTTGATTGTCTTTGAGGTTTGATTATTGCAGAGATCAATTGCCAGACCAAATATAGTCTATTTCTGTATTTGGTCTTTTTATCATATGAAACATCCCAGCTTTGGGTATAAATTAAGAGCAAATACAGACATTTATACCGATAGCGGTGTAGATATTTCCATGTTTATACAGTTACCGGTGTAGATACTTCCATGTCTATACAGATAGCGGTGTGGATATTTCCATGTTCATACAGATAGTGGTGTAGATATTTCCATGTTTATAGAGATAGTGGTGTAGATATATCCATGTTTATAGAGATAGCGGTGTAGATATTTCCATGTTTATACAGATAGCAGTGTAGATATTTCCATGTTTATACAGATAGCATTGTAGATATTTCCATGTTTATAGAGACAGAGGTGTATATATTTCTATATTTATAGAGATAGCGGCGCACATATTTCCATATTTATAGAGACAGCGGTGTAGATATTTCCATGTTTATACAGATAGCGGTGTAGATATTTCCATGTTAATACAGGTAGCGGTGTACATATTGCCATGTTCATACAGATAGCGGTGTAGATATTTCCACATTTATACAGATGGCGGTGTACATATTTCCATGTTCATACAGATGGCGGTGTAGATATTTCTATGTTTATAGAGATGGCGGTGTAGATATTTAAATGTTTATACAGATAGCTGTGTAGATATTTCCATGTTTATAGAGATGGCGGTGTAGATATTTCCATGTTTCTACAGATGGCGGTGTAGATATTTCCATGTTTATACAGATGGAGGTGTAGATATTTCCATGTTTTTACACATAGCGTTGTAGATATTTCCATGTTCACACAGATAGCGGTGTAGATATTTCCACCTTTATACAGATGGTGGTGTAGATTTTTCCATTTCCAAACAGACGGCGGTTTAGATATTTCCATTGTTATAAAGATGGCGGTGCAGATATTTCCATTGTGATACAGATGGCGGTGTAGGCATTTTCATGTTGATACAGATGGTGGTGTACATAGTTCCCTGTTCATACAGATGGCGGTGTAGATATTTTCATTTTCCTACCGATGGCGGTGTAGATATTTCCATGTTTATACAGATAGCGGTGTAGATGTACCCATGTTCATACAGATGGCAGTGTAGATAATTCCATGTTCATACAGATGGAGTTGAAGATATTTCCATGTTTATAGATATGGCGGTGTAGATATTTCCATGTTTACACAGAAGGCGGTGTAGATATTTCCATGTTTACACAGATAGCGGTGTAGATATTTCCATGTTTATACAGATAGCGGTGTAGATATTTCAATGTTTATAGAGTTGGCGGTGTAGATATTTTCATGTTCCTACAGTTGGTGGTGTAGATATTTCCATGTGTACACAGATAGCGGTGTAGGTATTTCCAAGTTTATGCAGATAGCGGTGTAGATATTTCCACTTTTAGGCAGATAGCGGTGTAGATATTTCAATGTTTAAACAGATAGCGTTGTAGATATTTCCATGTTCCTACAGAGGGCGGTGTAGATATTTACATGTTTATAGAGATGGCGGTTTAGACATTTCCACGTTCATACAGATGGCGGTGTAGATATTTCCATGTTTATACAGATAGCGGTGTAGATATTTCCGTCTTTATACACATAATGGTGTAGATCTTTCCATGTTTTTAGAGATAGCGGTGTAGATATTTCCATGTTTACACAGATAGCGGTGTAGATATTTCCATGTTTATACAGATGACTCTGTAGATATTTCCATGTTTACAGAGATAGCGGTGTAGATATTTCCAAGTTTACAGAGATATCGGTGTAGATATTTCCATGTTTACACAGATAGCGGTGTAGATATTTGCATGTATATAGAGATAGCGGTGAGGATATTTCCATGTTTACGCAGATAGCATTGTAGATATGTACATGTTTATACAGATAGCGGTGTAGATAATTCCATGTGTACACAGATAACGGTGTAGATATTTCCATGTTTATACAGATGGCGGTGTAGATATTTCCATACCCATACAGATGGTGGTGTAGATATTTCCATGTTTATAGATATAGCGGTGTAGGTATTTCCATGTTTACACAGACAGCGGTGTAGATATTTCCATGTTTACACAGATAGCGGTGTAGATATTTCCATGTTTATAGAGATATCAGGGTAGATATTTCCAGGTTTATACAGAGCGTAGTGTAGATATTTCCATGTTTATATAGATGGCTGTGTGGATATTTCCATGTTTATAGAGATAGCGGTGCAGATATCTCCATGTTTACACAGATAGCGGTGTAGATATTTCCATGTTTACACAGATAGCGGTGTAGATATTTCCATGTTCATACAGATAGCGGTGTAGATAATTCCATGTGTATACAGATAACTGTGTAGATATTTACATGTTCCTACAGATGGCTGCGTAGATATTTCCATGTTTATACAGATAGCAGTGAAGATATTTACGTCTTTATACACATAATGCTGTAGATCTTTACATGTTTTCAGAGATAGCGGTGTAGATCTTTCCATGTTTACACAGATAGCGGTGTAGATATTTCCATATTTATACAGATAGCAGTGTAGATATTTCCATGTTTATAGAGATAGTGGTGTAGATATTTACATGTTCCTACAGATGGCTGTGTAGATATTTCCATGTTTATACAGATAGCGGTGTAGATATTTCCATGTTCATACAGATAGCTGTGTAGATATTTCCATGTTTATACAGATAGCGGTGTAGATATTTACGTCTTTATACACATAATGGTGTAGATCTTTCCATGTTTTCAGAGATAGCGGTGTAGAACTTTCCATGTTTACACAGATAGCGGTGTAGATATTTCCATGTTTATACAGATAGCAGTGTAGATATTTCCAGGTTTATAGAGATAGTGGTGTAGATATTTACATGTTCCTACAGATGGCTGTGTAGATATTTCCATGTTTATACAGATAGCGGTGTAGATATTTCCATGTTTATGGAGATAGTCGTGTAGATATTTCCATGTTCCTACAGTTTTTGGTTTAGATATTTCCATGTTTACACAGACAGCGGTGTAGATATTTCCAAGTTTATGCAGATAGCGGTGTGGATATTTCCACTTTTAGGCAGATAGCGGTGTAGATATTTCAATGTTTAAGCAGATAGCGTTGTAGATATTTCCATGTTCCTACAGAGGGGGGTGTAGATATTTACATGTTTATAGAGATGGCGGTTTAGACATTTCCACGTTCATACAGATGGCGGTGTAGATATTTCCATGTTTATACAGATAGCGGTGTAGATATTTCCGTCTTTAGACACATAATGGAGTAGGTCTTTCCATGTTTTTAGAGATAGCGATGTAGATATTTCCATGTTTACACAGATAACGGTGTAGATATTTCCATGTTTACACAGATAACGGTGTAGATATTTCCATGTTTATACAGATGTATACAGATGACTCTGTAGATATTTCCATGTTTACAGAGATAGCGGTGTAGATATTTCCATGTTTACACAGATATCCGTGTAGATATTTCCATGTTTACACAGATAGCGGTGTAGATATTTCCATGTTCATACAGATAGCGGTGCAGATAATTCCATGTGTATACAGATAACGGTGTAGGTACTTACATATTCCTACAGATGGCTGTGTAGATATTTCCATGTTTGTACAGATAGCGGTGTAGATATTTCCATGTTTACACAGATAGTGGTGTAGATATTTCCATGTTTACACAGATAGCGGTGTAGATATTTCCAAGTTTACACAGATAGCGGTGTAGATATTTCCATGTTTATACAGATAGCGGTGTAGATATTTCCATGTGAATACAGATAACTGTGTAGATATTTACATGTTCCTACAGATGGCTGCGTAGATATTTCCATGTTTATACAGATAGCAGTGTAGATATTTACGTCTTTATACACATAATGCTGTAGATCTTTCAATGTTTTCAGAGATAGCGGTGTAGATCTTTCCATGTTTACACAGATAGCGGTGTAGATATTTCCATATTTATACAGATAGCAGTGTAGATATTTCCATGTTTATAGAGATAGTGGGGTAGATATTTACATGTTCCTACAGATGGCTGTGTAGATATTTCCATGTTTATACAGATAGCGGTGTAGATATTTCCATGTTCATACAGATAGCTGTGTAGATATTTCCATGTTTATACAGATAGCGGTGTAGATATTTACGTCTTTATACACATAATGGTGTAGATCTTTCCATGTTTTCAGAGATAGCGGTGTAGATCTTTCCATGTTTACACAGATAGCGGTGTAGATATTTCCATGTTTATACAGATAGCAGTGTAGATATTTCCATGTTTATAGAGATAGTGGTGTAGATATTTACATGTTCCTACAGATGGCTGTGTAGATATTTCCATGTATATACAGATAGCGGTGTAGATATTTCCATGTTTATGGAGATAGTCGTGTAGATATTTCCATGTTCCTACAGTTTTTGGTTTAGGTATTTCCATGTTTACACAGACAGCGGTGTAGATATTTCCAAGTTTATGCAGATCGCGGTGTAGATATTTCCACTTTTAGGCAGATAGCGGTGTAGATATTTCAATGTTTAAGCAGATAGCGTTGTAGATATTTCCATGTTCCTACAGAGGGGGGTGTAGATATTTACATGTTTATAGAGATGGCGGTTTAGACATTTCCACGTTCATACAGATGGCGGTGTAGATATTTCCATGTTTATACAGATAGCGGTGTAGATATTTCCAGGTTTATACAGATAGCAGAGTAGATATCTCCATCTAAATACAGATGGCGGTGTAGATATTTGTATGTTAATACTGATGGCGGTGCAGATATTTCCATGTTCATACAGATGGCGGTGTAGATATTTCCATATTCACACAGATAGCGATGTACATATTTCCATGTTTATACAGATAGCGGTGAAGTTGTATGCAAGTTTACACAGATAGCGGTGTAGATATTTCCATGTTCATAGAGATAGCGGTGTAGATACTTCCATGTTCATACAGATAGAGCGGCTGATATTTCCATGTTCATACTGATAGCGGTGCTGATATTTCCATGTTTATACAGATAGCGGTGTAGATATTTCCATGTTTATACAGATAGCGGTGTAGATATTTCCATGTTTATACAGATAGCGGTGTAGATATCTCCATCTTAATACAGTTGGCGGTGTAGATATTTCCATGTTCATCCAGATGGCTGTGTAGTTATATCCATGTTCATACAGATGGCGGTGAAGATATTTCCATGTTCATACAGATAGCGGTGTAGATATTTCCATGTTCATACAGATAGTGGTGTGGATATTTCCATGTTCATACAGATAGCTGTGTAGTGATTTCCATGTGTAAAGAGATAGCTGTGTAGATATTTCCATGTATATGCAGATAGCTGTGTATATATTTCCATTTTCATGCAGATAGCAGTTTCGATATTTCCATGTTGAAACAGATAGCGGTGTAGATATTTCCATGTTCATAGTGATAGCGGTGTAGATACTTCCATGTTCATACAGATAGAGGGGCTGATATTTCCATGTTCATACAGATAGCGGTGCTGATATTTCCATGTTTATACTGATAGCGGTGTAGATATTTCCATGTTTATACAGATAGCGGTGTAAATATTTCCATGTTTATACAGATAGCGGTGTTGATATCTCCATCTTAATACAGTTGGCGGTGTAGATATTTATATGTTCATACAGATGGCGGTGCAGATATTTCCATGTTCATACAGATAGCGTTGTAGATATTTCCATGTTTATAGAGATAGCGGTGTAGTTATTTCCATGTGTAAAGAGATAGCTGTGTAGATATTTCCATGTATATGCAGATAGCTGTGTAGATATTTCCATTTTCATGATCATAGCGGTTTAGATATTTCCATGTTCAAACAGATAGCGGTGTAGATATTTCCACGTTCATACAGAAAGCGGTGTTGATATTTCCATGCTTATACAGATTGCGGTGAAGATGTATGCTTCTTTACACAGATAGAGGTGTAGATATTTCCATGTTCATGCAGATAGCGGTGTAGATATTTCCATGTTCATCCAGATGGCTGTGTAGATATATCCATGTTCATACAGATAGCGGTGTGGATATTTCCATGTTCCTACAGATAGTGGTGTAGATATTTCCATGTTCATACAGATAGCGTTGTAGCTATTTCCATGTTCATACAGATAGCGGTGTAGGTATTTCCATGTTCATAGAGATAGCGGTGTAGACATTTCCATGTTCATACAGATAGCGGTGCTGATATTTCCATGTTTATACAGGTAGCGGTGTAGATATTTCCATGTTTATACAGAGAGCGGTGTAGATATCTCCAATCTTAATACAGATGGCGGTGTAGATATTTATATGTTCATACAGATGGCGGTGGAGATATTTCCATGTTCATACAGATGACGGTGTAGATATTTCCGTGTTTATAGAGATAGCGGTGTAGTTATATCCTTGTGTAAAGAGATAGCTTTGTAGATATTTCCATGTTCATACAGATAGCGGTGTAGATATTTCCGTGTTCATACAGATAGCGGTGTAGATATTTCCAGGTTCATACAGATAGCGGTGCTGATATATCCATGTTTATACAGGTAACGGTGTAGATATTTCCATGTTTATACAGATAGCGGTGTAGATATTTCCATGTTTATACAGATAGCGGTGTAGATATTTCCATGTTTATTCAGATAGCAGTGTAGATATCTCCATCTTAAAAGAGATGGTGGTGTAGATATTTATATGTTCATACAGATGGCGGTGCAGATATTTCCATGTTCATACAGATGGCGGTGTAGATATCTCCATGTTCATACAGATAGCGGTGTAGTTATTTCCATGTGTTAAGAGATAGCTGTGTAGATATTTCCATCTATATGCAGATTGCTGTGTAGATATTTCCATTTTCATGCAGATAGCGGTGTATATATTTCCATCTTCAAACAGATAGCGGTGTAGATATTTCCATGTTCATAGAGATAGCGGTATAGATATTTCCATGTTTATACAGATAGCGGTGAAGATGTATGCATGTTTACACAGATAGCGGTGTGGATATTTCCATGTTCATCCAGAGGGCTGTGTAGATATATCCATGTTCATACAGATAGCGGTGTAGATATTTCCATGTTCATACAGATAGCAGTGTAGATATTTCCATGTTCATACAGATAGCGGTGCTGATATTTCCATGTTTATACAGGTAGCGGTGTAGATATTTCCATGTTTATACAGATAGCGGTGTAGATATTTCCATGTTTATACAGATAGCGGTATAGATATTTCCATGTTTATACAGATAGCGGTGTAGATATCTCCATCTTAATACAGATGGCGGTGTAGATATTTATATGTTCATACAGATGGCGGTGCAGATATTTCCATGTTCAAACAGATGGCGGTGTAGATATTTCCATGTTCATACAGATAGCGGTGTAGTAATTTCCATGTGTAAAGAGATAGCTGTGTAGATATTTCCATGTATATGCTGATAGCAGTGTAGATATTTCCATTTTCATGCAGATAGCGGTGTAGATATTTCCATGTTCAAACAGATAGCGTTGTAGATATTTCCATGTTCATAGAGATAGCGGTGCAGATATTTCCATGTTCATACAGATAGCAGTGTAGATATTTCCATGTTTATACAGATAGCGGAGAAGATGTATGCATGTTTACACAGATAGCGGTGTAGATATTTCCATGTTCATCCAGATGGCTGTGTAGATATATCCATGTTCATACAGATAGCGGTGTAGCTATTTCCATGTTCATACAGATAACGGTGAAGCTATTTCCATGTTCATACAGATAGCAGTGTAGATATTTCCATGTTCATATGGATAGCGGTGTAGATATCTCCATTTTCATACAGAGAGCGGTGCTGATATTTCCATGTTTATACAGGCAGCGGTGTAGATATTTCCATGTTTATACAGATAGCGGTTTTCATATTTCCTTCTTAATACAGATGGCGGTGTAGATATTTATATTTTCATACAGATGGCGGTGCAGATATTTCCATGTTCATACAGATGGCGGTGTAGATATTTCCATGTTTATAGAGATAGCGGTGTAGTTATTTCCATGTGTAAAGAGATAGCTGTGTAGATATTTCCATGTATATGCAGATATCTTTGTAGATATTTCCATTTTCATGCTGATAGCGGTGTAGATATTTACATGTTCAAACAGATAGCGGTGTAGATATTTCCAT
The DNA here is from genome assembly GCF_029281585.2 of Gorilla gorilla gorilla. Taxonomy (NCBI): domain Eukaryota; kingdom Metazoa; phylum Chordata; class Mammalia; order Primates; family Hominidae; genus Gorilla; species Gorilla gorilla. Next base: position 11,932,706 of record NC_073234.2, on the reverse strand, counting down.
GTTCATTCAGATAGCGGTGTAGACATTTCCAGGTTCATAGAGATAGCGGTGCTTATATTTCCATGTTTATACAGGTAGCGGTGTAGATATTTCCATGTTTATACAGATAGTGGTGTATATATTTCCATGTTTATACAGATAGCAGTGTAGATATTTCCATGTTTATTCAGATAGCGGTGTAGATATCTCCATCTTAATACAGATGGCGGTGTAGTTATTTATATGTTCATACAGATGGCCGTGCAGATATTTCCATGTTCATACAGATGGAGGTGTAGATATGTCCATGTTCATACAGATAGTGGTGTAGTTATATCCATGTGTAAAGAGATTGCTGTGTAGATATTTCCATCTATATGCGGATAGCTGTGTAGATATTTCCATTTTCATGCAGATAGCGATGTATACATTTCCATCTTCAAACAGATAGCGGTGTAGATATTTCCATGTTCATACAGATAGCGGTGTAGATATTTTCATGTTTATACAGATAGCGGTGAAGATGTATGCATGTTTACACAGATAGCGGTGTAGATATTTCCATGTTCATACAGATAGCGGTGTAGATATTTCCATGTTCATCCAGAGGGCTGTGTAGATATATCCATGTTCATACAGATGGCGGTGTAGATATTTCCATGTTCATACAGATAGCGGTGTAGATATTTCCATGTTCATACAGATAGCGGTGCTGATATTTCCATGTTCATACAGATAGCGGTGTAGATATTTCAAGTTGTAAAGAGATAGCTGTGTATATATTTCCATCTATATGCAGATAGCTGTGTAGATATTTCCATTTTCATGCAGGTAGCTGTGTATATATTTCCATCTTCAAACTGAGAGCGGTGTAGATATTTCCATGTTCATACAGATAGCGGTGAAGATGTATGCATGTTTACACAGATAGCAGTGTAGAGATTTCCATGTTCATCCAGAGGGCTGTGTAGATATATCCATGTTCATACAGATAGCGGTGTAGATATCTCCATCTTAATACAGATGGCGGTGTAGATATTTATATGTTCATACAGATGGCGTTGTAGATATTTCCATGTTCATCCAGATGGCTCTGTAGATATATCCATGTTCGTACAGATGGCGGTGAAGATATTTCCATGTTCATACAGATAGCGGTGTAGATATTTCCATGTTCATACAGATAGCGGTGTAGATATTTCCATGTGCATACAGATAGCGGTGCAGCTATTTCCATGTTCATTCAGATAGCGGTGTAGATATTTCCATGTTCATCCAGATGGCTGTGAAGATATATCCATGTTCATACTGGTGGCGGTGTAGATATCTCCATGTTAATACAGATAGAGGGGCTGATATTTCCATGTTCATACAGATAGCGGTGCTGATATTTCCATGTTTATACAGATAGCGGTGTAGATATTTACATGCTTATACAGATTGCGGTGAAGATATCTCCATCTTAATACAGATGGCCGTCTAGATATGTATATGTTCATACTGATGTCGGTGCAGATATTTCCATGTTCATACAGATGGCGGTGTAGATATTTCCATGTTTATAGATATAGCGGTGTAGTTATTTCCATGTGTAAAGAGATAGCTTTGTAGATATTTCCATGTATATGCAGATAGTGTACATATTTCCATTTTCATGCAGATAGAGGTGTAGATATTTCCATGCTCAAACAGATAGCGGTGTAGATATTTCCATGTTCATAAAGATAGCGGTGTAGATATTTCCATGTTCATACAGATAGCGGAGTAGATATTTCCATGTTTATACAGATAGCGGTGAAGATGTATGCATGTTTACACAGATAGCGGTGTAGATATTTCCATGTTCATACAGATGGCTGTGTAGATATATCCATGTTCGTACAGAAAGCGGTGTAGATATTTCCATGTTCATACAGATAGCGGTGTAGCTATTTCCATGTTCATACAGATAGCTGTGTAGATATTTCCATGTTTATACAGATAGCGGTGAAGATGTATGCATGTTTACACTGATAGCGGTGTAGATATTTCAATGTTCATACAGATAGCGGTGTAGATATTTCCATGTTCATACAGATAGCGGTGCTGATATTTCCATGTTTATACGGGTAGCGGTGTAGATATTTCCATGTTTATACAGATAGCGGTGTAGATATTTCCAGGTTTATACAGATAGCGGTGTAGATATCTCCATCTTAATACAGATGGCGGTGTAGATATTTATATGTTCATACAGATGCCCGTGCAGATATTTCCATGTTCATACAGATGGCGGTGTAGATATTTCCATGTTTATAGAGATAGCGGTGTAGTTATTTCCTTGTGAAAAGAGATTTCTTTGTGGATATTTCCAGGTATATGCAGATAGCTGTGTAGATATTTCCATTTTCATGCAGATAGCGGTGTTGATATTTCCATGTTCAAACAGATAGCGGTGTAGATATTTCCATGTTAATACAGATAGCGGTGTAGATATTTCCATGTTTATACAGATAGCGCTGAAGATGTATGCATGTTTACACAGATAGCGGTGTATATATTTCCATGTTCATACAGATAGCTCTGTAGATATTTCCATGTTCATCCAGATGGCTGTGTAGATATATCCATGTTCATACAGATGGCGGTGAAGATTTTTCCATTTTCCTACAGATAGCGGTGTAGGTATTTCCATGTTCATACAGATAGCGGTGTAGATATTTCCATGTTCATACAGATACCGGTGTAGCTATTTCCATGTTCATACAGAAAGCGGTGCAGATATTTCCATGTTCATCCAGATGGCTGTGTAGATATATCCATGTTCATACAGATGGCGGTGAAGATATTTCCATGTTCATACAGATACCGGTGTAGATATTTCCATGTTCACACAGATAGCGGTGTTGGTATTTCCATGTTCATACAGATAGTGGGGCTGATATTTCCATGTTCATACAGATAGCGGTGCTGATATTTCCCTGTTTATACAGGTAGCGGTGTAGATATTTCCATATTTATACTGATAGCGGTGTAGATATTTCCATGTTTATACAGATAGCGGTGTAGATATTTCCATGTTTATACAGATGGTGGTGTAGATATCTCCATCTTAATACAGATCGCCGTGTAGATATTTATATGTTCATACAGATGGCGGTGCAGATATTTCCATGTTCATACAGATGGCGGTGTAGATATTTGTATGTTTATGGAGATAGCACTGTAGTTATTTCCATGTGTAAAGAGATAGCTTTGAAGATATTTCCATGTATATTCAGATCGCTGTGTAGATATTTCCATTTTCATGCAGATAGCATTGTAGATATTTCCATGTTCAAACAGATAGCGGTGTCGATATTTCCATGTTCATACCGATAGCAGTGTAGATATTTCCATGTTTATATAGATAGCGGTGAAGATGTATGCATGTTTACACAGATAGCGTTGTGGATATTTCCATCTTCATACAGATAGCGGTGTAGATATTTCCATGTTCATCCAGATGGCTGTGTAGATATATCCATGTTCATACAGATGGCGGTGAAGATATTTCCATGTTCATACCGATAGCGGTGTAGTTATTTCCACGTGTAAAGAGATAGCTGTGTAGATATTTCCATGAACATGCAGATAGCTGTGTAGATATTTCCATTTTCATGTAGATAGCGGTTTAGATATTTCCATGTTCAAACAGATAGCAGTGTAGATATTTCCATGTTCATACAGATAGCGGTGTAGATATTTCCATGGTTATACAGATAGCGGTGAATGTGAATGCATGTTTACACAGATGGCGGTGAAGATATTTCCATGTTCATACAGATAGCGGTGTAGATATTTCCTTGTTCATACTGATATCGGTGTAGATATTTCCATGTTCATACAGATGGCTGTGTAGATATATCCATGTTCATACAGATGGCGGTGAAGATATTTCCATGTTCATACAGATAGCGGTGTAGTTATATCCATGTTCATACATATAGCGGTGTAGATATTTCCATGTTCATACCGATAGCGGTGCTGATATTTCCATGTTTATACAGGTAGCGGTGTAGATATTTCCATGTTTATACAGATACCGGTGTAGATATTTCCATGTTTATACAGATAGTGGTGTAGATATTTCCATCTTTATACAGATACCGGTGTAGATATCTCCTTCTTAATACAGATGGCGGTGTAGATATTTATATGTTCATAGAGATGGTGGTGCAGATATTTCCATGTCCATACAGATGGCGGTGTAGATATTTCCATGTTTATAGAGATAGCGGTGTAGTTATTTCCATGTGTAAAGAGATAGCTGTGTAGATATTTCCATGTATATGCAGATAGCTGTGTAGATATTTCCACTTTTATGCAGACAGCGGTGTAGATATTTCCATGTTCAAACAGATAGCTTTGTAGATATTTCCATGTTCATACAGATAGCGGTGTAGATATTTCCATGTTCATACAGATAGCGGTGTAGATATTTCCATGTTCATACAGATAGCGGTGTAGATATTTCCATGTTCATATAGATATCGGTGCTGATATTTCCATGTTTCTACAGGTAGTGGTGTAGATATTTCCATGTATATACAGATAGCGGTGTAGATATTTCCATGTTTATACAGATAGCGGTGTAGATATTTCCATGTTTATACAGATAGCAGTGGAGATATCTCTATCTTAATACAGATGGCGGTGTAGATATTTATATTTTCATACAGATGGCGGTGCAGATATTTCCATGTTCATACAGATGGCGGTGTAGATATCTCCATGTTCATACAGATAACGGTGTATTTATTTCCATGTGTAAAGAGATAGCTGTGTAGATATTTAAATGTATATGCAGATAGCAGTGTAGATATTTCCATTTTCATGTAGATAGCGGTGTAGATATCTCCATCTTAATATAGATGGCGGTGTAGATATTTATATTTTCATACAGATGGCATTGCAGATATTTCCATGTTCATACAGATGGCGGTGTAGATATTTCCATGTATATAGATTTAGCGGTGTAGTTATTTCCATGTGTAAAGAGATAGCTGTGTAGATGTTTCCATGTTTATGCAGATAGCTTTGTAGATATTTCCATTTTCATGCAGATAGCGGTGTAGATATTTCCATGTTCAAACAGATAGCGGTGTAGATATTTCCATGTCCATACAGATAGCAGTGTAGATATTTCCATGTTTATAGAGATAGCGGTGAAGATGTATGCATGTTTACACAGATAGCGGTGTAGATATTTCCATGTTCATACAGATAGCGGTGTAGATATTTCCATGTTCATCCAGATGGCTGTGTAGATATATCCATGTTCATACAGATAGCGGTGTAGATATTTCCATGTTCATACAGATAGCGGTGTAGATATTTCCATGTTCATACAGATAGCGGTGCTGATATTTCCATGTTCATACAGATAGCGGTGTAGATATTTCAAGTTGTAAAGAGATAACTTTGTATATATTTCCATCTATATGCAGATAGCTGTGTAGATATTTCCATTTTCATGCAGGTAGCTGTGTATATATTTCCATCTTCAAACAGAGAGCGGTGTAGATATTTCCATGTTCATACAGATAGCGGTGTAGATATTTCCATGTTTATACAGATAGCGGTGAAGATGTATGCATGTTTACACAGATAGCAGTGTAGAGATTTCCATGTTCATCCAGAGGGCTGTGTAGATATATCCATGTTCATACAGATAGCGGTGTAGATATCTCCATCTTAATACAGATGGCGGTGTAGATATTTATATGTTCATACAGATGGCATTGTAGATATTTCCATGTTCATCCAGATGGCTCTGTAGATATATCCATGTTCGTACAGATGGCGGTGAAGATATTTCCATGTTCATACAGATAGCGGTGTAGATATTTCCATGTTCATACAGATAGCGGTGTAGATATTTCCATGTGCATACAGATAGCGGTGCAGCTATTTCCATGTTCATTCAGATAGCGGTGTAGATATTTCCATGTTCATCCAGATGGCTGTGAAGATATATCCATGTTCATACTGGTGGCGGTGTAGATATCTCCATGTTAATACAGATAGAGGGGCTGATATTTCCATGTTCATACAGATAGCGGTGCTGATATTTCCATGTTTATACAGATAGCGGTGTAGATATTTACATGCTTATACAGATTGCGGTGAAGATATCTCCATCTTAATACAGATGGCCGTCTAGATATGTATATGTTCATACTGATGTCGGTGCAGATATTTCCATGTTCATACAGATGGCGGTGTAGATATTTCCATGTTTATAGATATAGCGGTGTAGTTATTTCCATGTGTAAAGAGATAGCTTTGTAGATATTTCCATGTATATGCAGATAGTGTACATATTTCCATTTTCATGCAGATAGAGGTGTAGATATTTCCATGCTCAAACTGATAGCGGTGTAGATATTTCCATGTTCATAGAGATAGCGGTGTAGATATTTCCATGTTCATACAGATAGCGGAGTAGATATTTCCATGTTTATACAGATAGCGGTGAAGATGTATGCATGTTTACACAGATAGCGGTGTAGATATTTCCATGTTCATACAGATGGCTGTGTAGATATATCCATGTTCGTACAGAAAGCGGTGTAGATATTTCCATGTTCATACAGATAGCGGTGTAGCTATTTCCATGTTCATACAGATAGCTGTGTAGATATTTCCATGTTTATACAGATAGCGGTGAAGATGTATGCATGTTTACACTGATAGCGGTGTAGATATTTCAATGTTCATACAGATAGCGGTGTAGATATTTCCATGTTCATACAGATAGCGGTGCTGATATTTCCATGTTTATACGGGTAGCGGTGTAGATATTTCCATGTTTATACAGATAGCGGTGTAGATATTTCCAGGTTTATACAGATAGCGGTGTAGATATCTCCATCTTAATACAGATGGCGGTGTAGATATTTATATGTTCATACAGATGCCCGTGCAGATATTTCCATGTTCATACAGATGGCGGTGTAGATATTTCCATGTTTATAGAGATAGCGGTGTAGTTATTTCCTTGTGAAAAGAGATTTCTTTGTGGATATTTCCAGGTATATGCAGATAGCTGTGTAGATATTTCCATTTTCATGCAGATAGCGGTGTTGATATTTCCATGTTCAAACAGATAGCGGTGTAGATATTTCCATGTTAATACAGATAGCGGTGTAGATATTTCCATGTTTATACAGATAGCGCTGAAGATGTATGCATGTTTACACAGATAGCGGTGTATATATTTCCATGTTCATACAGATAGCTCTGTAGATATTTCCATGTTCATCCAGATGGCTGTGTAGATATATCCATGTTCATACAGATGGCGGTGAAGATTTTTCCATTTTCCTACAGATAGCGGTGTAGGTATTTCCATGTTCATACAGATAGCGGTGTAGATATTTCCATGTTCATACAGATACCGGTGTAGCTATTTCCATGTTCATACAGAAAGCGGTGCAGATATTTCCATGTTCATCCAGATGGCTGTGTAGATATATCCATGTTCATACAGATGGCGGTGAAGATATTTCCATGTTCATACAGATAGCGGTGTAGATATTTCCATGTTCACACAGATAGCGGTGTTGGTATTTCCATGTTCATACAGATAGTGGGGCTGATATTTCCATGTTCATACAGATAGCGGTGCTGATATTTCCCTGTTTATACAGGTAGCGGTGTAGATATTTCCATATTTATACTGATAGCGGTGTAGATATTTCCATGTTTATACAGATAGCGGTGTAGATATTTCCATGTTTATACAGATGGTGGTGTAGATATCTCCATCTTAATACAGATCGCCGTGTAGATATTTATATGTTCATACAGATGGCGGTGCAGATATTTCCATGTTCATACAGATGGCGGTGTAGATATTTGTATGTTTATGGAGATAGCACTGTAGTTATTTCCATGTGTAAAGAGATAGCTTTGAAGATATTTCCATGTATATTCAGATCGCTGTGTAGATATTTCCATTTTCATGCAGATAGCATTGTAGATATTTCCATGTTCAAACAGATAGCGGTGTCGATATTTCCATGTTCATACCGATAGCAGTGTAGATATTTCCATGTTTATATAGATAGCGGTGAAGATGTATGCATGTTTACACAGATAGCGTTGTGGATATTTCCATCTTCATACAGATAGCGGTGTAGATATTTCCATGTTCATCCAGATGGCTGTGTAGATATATCCATGTTCATACAGATGGCGGTGAAGATATTTCCATGTTCATACCGATAGCGGTGTAGTTATTTCCACGTGTAAAGAGATAGCTGTGTAGATATTTCCATGAACATGCAGATAGCTGTGTAGATATTTCCATTTTCATGTAGATAGCGGTTTAGATATTTCCATGTTCAAACAGATAGCAGTGTAGATATTTCCATGTTCATACAGATAGCGGTGTAGATATTTCCATGGTTATACAGATAGCGGTGAATGTGAATCCATGTTTACACAGATGGCGGTGAAGATATTTCCATGTTCATACAGATAGCGGTGTAGATATTTCCTTGTTCATACTGATATCGGTGTAGATATTTCCATGTTCATACAGATGGCTGTGTAGATATATCCATGTTCATACAGATGGCGGTGAAGATATTTCCATGTTCATACAGATAGCGGTGTAGTTATATCCATGTTCATACATATAGCGGTGTAGATATTTCCATGTTCATACCGATAGCGGTGCTGATATTTCCATGTTTATACAGGTAGCGGTGTAGATATTTCCATGTTTATACAGATACCGGTGTAGATATTTCCATGTTTATACAGATAGTGGTGTAGATATTTCCATCTTTATACAGATACCGGTGTAGATATCTCCTTCTTAATACAGATGGCGGTGTAGATATTTATATGTTCATAGAGATGGTGGTGCAGATATTTCCATGTCCATACAGATGGCGGTGTAGATATTTCCATGTTTATAGAGATAGCGGTGTAGTTATTTCCATGTGTAAAGAGATAGCTGTGTAGATATTTCCATGTATATGCAGATAGCTGTGTAGATATTTCCACTTTTATGCAGACAGCGGTGTAGATATTTCCATGTTCAAACAGATAGCTTTGTAGATATTTCCATGTTCATACAGATAGCGGTGTAGATATTTCCATGTTCATACAGATAGCGGTGTAGATATTTCCATGTTCATACAGATAGCGGTGTAGATATTTCCATGTTCATATAGATATCGGTGCTGATATTTCCATGTTTCTACAGGTAGTGGTGTAGATATTTCCATGTATATACAGATAGCGGTGTAGATATTTCCATGTTTATACAGATAGCGGTGTAGATATTTCCATGTTTATACAGATAGCAGTGGAGATATCTCTATCTTAATACAGATGGCGGTGTAGATATTTATATTTTCATACAGATGGCGGTGCAGATATTTCCATGTTCATACAGATGGCGGTGTAGATATCTCCATGTTCATACAGATAACGGTGTATTTATTTCCATGTGTAAAGAGATAGCTGTGTAGATATTTAAATGTATATGCAGATAGCAGTGTAGATATTTCCATTTTCATGTAGATAGCGGTGTAGATATCTCCATCTTAATATAGATGGCGGTGTAGCTATTTATATTTTCATACAGATGGCATTGCAGATATTTCCATGTTCATACAGATGGCGGTGTAGATATTTCCATGTATATAGATTTAGCGGTGTAGTTATTTCCATGTGTAAAGAGATAGCTGTGTAGATGTTTCCATGTTTATGCAGATAGCTTTGTAGATATTTCCATTTTCATGCAGATAGCGGTGTAGATATTTCCATGTTCAAACAGATAGCGGTGTAGATATTTCCATGTCCATACAGATAGCAGTGTAGATATTTCCATGTTTATAGAGATAGCGGTGAAGATGTATGCATGTTTACACAGATAGCGGTGTAGATATTTCCATGTTCATACAGATAGCGGTGTAGATATTTCCATGTTCATCCAGAGGGCTGTGTAGATATATCCATGTTCATACAGATAGCGGTGTAGATATTTCCATGTTCATACAGATAGCGGTGTAGATATTTCCATGTTCATACAGATAGCGGTGCTGATATTTCCATGTTCATACAGATAGCGGTGTAGATATTTCAAGTTGTAAAGAGATAGCTTTGTATATATTTCCATCTATATGCAGATAGCTGTGTAGATATTTCCATTTTCATGCAGGTAGCTGTGTATATATTTCCATCTTCAAACAGAGAGCGGTGTAGATATTTCCATGTTCATACAGATAGCGGTGTAGATATTTCCATGTTTATACAGATAGCGGTGAAGATGTATGCATGTTTACACAGATAGCAGTGTAGAGATTTCCATGTTCATCCAGAGGGCTGTGTAGATATATCCATGTTCATACAGATAGCGGTGTAGATATCTCCATCTTAATACAGATGGCGGTGTAGATATTTATATGTTCATACAGATGGCGTTGTAGATATTTCCATGTTCATCCAGATGGCTCTGTAGATATATCCATGTTCGTACAGATGGCGGTGAAGATATTTCCATGTTCATACAGATAGCGGTGTAGATATTTCCATGTTCATACAGATAGCGGTGTAGATATTTCCATGTGCATACAGATAGCGGTGCAGCTATTTCCATGTTCATTCAGATAGCGGTGTAGATATTTCCATGTTCATCCAGATGGCTGTGAAGATATATCCATGTTCATACTGGTGGCGGTGTAGATATCTCCATGTTAATACAGATAGAGGGGCTGATATTTCCATGTTCATACAGATAGCGGTGCTGATATTTCCATGTTTATACAGATAGCGGTGTAGATATTTACATGCTTATACAGATTGCGGTGAAGATATCTCCATCTTAATACAGATGGCCGTCTAGATATGTATATGTTCATACTGATGTCGGTGCAGATATTTCCATGTTCATACAGATGGCGGTGTAGATATTTCCATGTTTATAGATATAGCGGTGTAGTTATTTCCATGTGTAAAGAGATAGCTTTGTAGATATTTCCATGTATATGCAGATAGTGTACATATTTCCATTTTCATGCAGATAGAGGTGTAGATATTTCCATGCTCAAACTGATAGCGGTGTAGATATTTCCATGTTCATAGAGATAGCGGTGTAGATATTTCCATGTTCATACAGATAGCGGAGTAGATATTTCCATGTTTATACAGATAGCGGTGAAGATGTATGCATGTTTACACAGACAGCGGTGTAGATATTTCCATGTTCATACAGATGGCTGTGTAGATATATCCATGTTCGTACAGAAAGCGGTGTAGATATTTCCATGTTCATACAGATAGCGGTGTAGCTATTTCCATGTTCATACAGATAGCTGTGTAGATATTTCCATGTTTATACAGATAGCGGTGAAGATGTATGCATGTTTACACTGATAGCGGTGTAGATATTTCAATGTTCATACAGATAGCGGTGTAGATATTTCCATGTTCATACAGATAGCGGTGCTGATATTTCCATGTTTATACGGGTAGCGGTGTAGATATTTCCATGTTTATACAGATAGCGGTGTAGATATTTCCAGGTTTATACAGATAGCGGTGTAGATATCTCCATCTTAATACAGATGGCGGTGTAGATATTTATATGTTCATACAGATGCCCGTGCAGATATTTCCATGTTCATACAGATGGCAGTGTAGGTATTTCCATGTTTATAGAGATAGCGGTGTAGTTATTTCCTTGTGAAAAGAGATTTCTTTGTGGATATTTCCAGGTATATGCAGATAGCTGTGTAGATATTTCCATTTTCATGCAGATAGCGGTGTTGATATTTCCATGTTCAAACAGATAGCGGTGTAGATATTTCCATGTTAATACAGATAGCGGTGTAGATATTTCCATGTTTATACAGATAGCGCTGAAGATGTATGCATGTTTACACAGATAGCGGTGTATATATTTCCATGTTCATACAGATAGCTGTGTAGATATTTCCATGTTCATCCAGATGGCTGTGTAGATATATCCATGTTCATACAGATGGCGGTGAAGATTTTTCCATTTTCCTACAGATAGCGGTGTAGGTATTTCCATGTTCATACAGATAGCGGTGTAGATATTTCCATGTTCATACAGATACCGGTGTAGCTATTTCCATGTTCATACAGAAAGCGGTGCAGATATTTCCATGTTCATCCAGATGGCTGTGTAGATATATCCATGTTCATACAGATGGCGGTGAAGATATTTCCATGTTCATACAGATAGCGGTGTAGATATTTCCATGTTCACACAGATAGCGGTGTTGGTATTTCCATGTTCATACAGATAGTGGGGCTGATATTTCCATGTTCATACAGATAGCGGTGCTGATATTTCCCTGTTTATACAGGTAGCGGTGTAGATATTTCCATATTTATACTGATAGCGGTGTAGATATTTCCATGTTTATACAGATAGCGGTGTAGATATTTCCATGTTTATACAGATGGTGGTGTAGATATCTCCATCTTAATACAGATCGCCGTGTAGATATTTATATGTTCATACAGATGGCGGTGCAGATATTTCCATGTTCATACAGATGGCGGTGTAGATATTTGTATGTTTATGGAGATAGCACTGTAGTTATTTCCATGTGTAAAGAGATAGCTTTGAAGATATTTCCATGTATATTCAGATCGCTGTGTAGATATTTCCATTTTCATGCAGATAGCATTGTAGATATTTCCATGTTCAAACAGATAGCGGTGTCGATATTTCCATGTTCATACCGATAGCAGTGTAGATATTTCCATGTTTATATAGATAGCGGTGAAGATGTATGCATGTTTACACAGATAGCGTTGTGGATATTTCCATCTTCATACAGATAGCTGTGTAGATATTTCCATGTTCATCCAGATGGCTGTGTAGATATATCCATGTTCATACAGATGGCGGTGAAGATATTTCCATGTTCATACCGATAGCGGTGTAGTTATTTCCACGTGTAAAGAGATAGCTGTGTAGATATTTCCATGAACATGCAGATAGCTGTGTAGATATTTCCATTTTCATGTAGATAGCGGTTTAGATATTTCCATGTTCAAACAGATAGCAGTGTAGATATTTCCATGTTCATACAGATAGCGGTGTAGATATTTCCATGGTTATACAGATAGCGGTGAATGTGAATGCATGTTTACACAGATGGCGGTGAAGATATTTCCATGTTCATACAGATAGCGGTGTAGATATTTCCTTGTTCATACAGATATCGGTGTAGATATTTCCATGTTCATACAGATGGCTGTGTAGATATATCCATGTTCATACAGATGGCGGTGAAGATATTTCCATGTTCATACAGATAGCGGTGTAGTTATATCCATGTTCATACATATAGCGGTGTAGATATTTCCATGTTTATACAGGTAGCTGTGTAGATATTTCCATGTTTATACAGGTAGCGGTGTAGATATTTCCATGTTTATACAGATACCGGTGTAGATATTTCCATGTTTATACAGATAGTGGTGTAGATATTTCCATCTTTATACAGATAGCGGTGTAGATATCTCCTTCTTAATACAGATGGCGGTGTAGATATTTATATGTTCATAGAGATGGTGGTGCAGATATTTCCATGTCCATACAGATGGCGGTGTAGATATTTCCATGTTTATAGAGATAGCGGTGTAGTTATTTCCATGTGTAAAGAGATAGCTGTGTAGATATTTCCATGTATATGCAGATAGCTGTGTAGATATTTCCACTTTCATGCAGACAGCGGTGTAGATATTTCCATGTTCAAACAGATAGCGGTGTAGATATTTCCATGTTCATACAGATAGCGGTGTAGATATTTCCATGTTCATACAGATAGCGGTGTAGATATTTCCATGTTCATACAGATAGCGGTGTAGATATTTCCATGTTCATATAGATATCGGTGCAGATATTTCCATGTTCATACAGATAGCGGTGTAGATATTTCCATGTTCATATAGATAGCGGTGTAGATATTTCCATGTTTATACAGATAGCGGTGTAGATATTTCCATGTTTATACAGATAGCAGTGGAGATATCTCTATCTTAATACAGATGGCGGTGTAGATATTTATATGTTCATACAGATGGCGGTGCAGATATTTCCATGTTCATACAGATGGCGGTGTAGATATCTCCATGTTCATACAGATAACGGTGTATTTATTTCCATGTGTAAAGAGATAGCTGTGTAGATATTTAAATGTATATGCAGATAGCAGTGTAGATATTTCCATTTTCATGTAGATAGCGGTGTAGATATCTCCATCTTAATATAGATGGCGGTGTAGATATTTATATTTTCATACAGATGGCATTGCAGATATTTCCATGTTCATACAGATGGCGGTGTAGATATTTCCATGTATATAGATTTAGCGGTGTAGTTATTTCCATGTGTAAAGAGATAGCTGTGTAGATGTTTCCATGTTTATGCAGATAGCTTTGTAGATATTTCCATTTTCATGCAGATAGCGGTGTAGATATTTCCATGTTCAAACAGATAGCGGTGTAGATATTTCCATGTCCATACAGATAGCAGTGTAGATATTTCCATGTTTATAGAGATAGCGGTGAAGATGTATGCATGTTTACACAGATAGCGGTGTAGATATTTCCATGTTCAAACAGATAGCGGTGTAGATATTTCCATGTTCATCCAGATGGCTGTGTAGATATATCCATGTTCCTACAGATGGCGGTGTAGATATTTCCATGTTTATAGAGATGGCAGTGTAGTTATTTCCATGTGTAAAGAGATAGCTGTGTAGATATTTCCATGTATATGCAGATAGCTGTGTAGATATTTCCATTTTCATGCAGACAGCGGTGTAGATATTTCCATGTTCAAACAGCGGTGTAGATATTTCCATGTTCATACAGATAGCTGTGTAGATATTTCCATGTTCATACAGATAGCGGTGTAGATATTTCCATGTTCATACAGATAGCGGTGTAGATATTTCCATGTTGATACAGATAGCGGTGCTGATATTTCCATGTTTATACAGGTAGTGGTGTAGATATTTCCATGTTTAAACAGATAGCGGTGTAGATATTTCCATGTTTATACAGATAGCGGTGTAGATATTTCCATGTTTATACAGATAGCAGTGTAGATATCTCCATCTTAACACAGATGGCGGTGTAGATATTTATATGTCCATACAGATGGCGGTGCAGATATTTCCATGTTCATACAGATGGCAGTGTAGATATTTCCATGTTCATACAGATAGCGGTGTAGTTATTTCCATGTGTAAAGAGATAGCTGTGTAGATATTTCCATTTATATGCAGATAGTAGTGAAGATATTTCAATTTTCATGCAGATAGCGGTGTAGATATTTCCATGTTCAAACAGATAGCGGTGTAGATATTTCCATGTTCATACAGATAGCCGTGTAGATATTTCCATGTTCATACAGATAGCGGTGTAGATATTTCCATGTTCATACAGACAGCGGTGTAGATATTTCCATGTTCATACAGATAGCGGTGTAGATATTTCCATGTTCATACAGATAGCGGTGCTGATATTTCCATGTTTTTACAGGTAGCGGTGTAGATATTTCCATCTTAATACAGATGGCCGTCTAGATATGTATATGTTCATACTGATGTCGGTGCAGATATTTCCATGTTCATACAGATGGCGGTGTAGATATTTCCATGTTTATAGATATAGCGGTGTAGTTATTTCCATGTGTAAAGAGATAGCTTTGTAGATATTTCCATGTATATGCAGATAGTGTACATATTTCCATTTTCATGCAGATAGAGGTGTAGATATTTCCATGCTCAAACAGATAGCGGTGTAGATATTTCCATGTTCATAGAGATAGCGCTGTAGATATTTCCATGTTCATACAGATAGCGGAGTAGATATTTCCATGTTTATGCAGATAGCGGTGAAGATGTATGCATGTTTACACAGATAGCGGTGTAGATATTTCCATGTTCATACAGATGGCTGTGTAGATATATCCATGTTCGTACAGAACGCGGTGTAGATATTTCAATGTTCATACAGATAGCGGTGTAGCTATTTCCATGTTCATACAGATAGCTGTGTAGATATTTCCATGTTTATACAGATAGCGGTGAAGATGTATGCATGTTTACACTGATAGCGGTGTAGATATTTCAATGTTCATACAGATAGCGGTGTAGATATTTCCATGTTCATACAGATAGCGGTGCTGATATTTCCATGTTTATACGGGTAGCGGTGTAGATATTTCCATGTTTATACAGATAGCGGTGTAGATATTTCCAGGTTTATACAGATAGCGGTGTAGATATCTCCATCTTAATACAGATGGCGGTGTAGATATTTATATGTTCATACAGATGCCCGTGCAGATATTTCCATGTTCATACAGATGGCGGTGTAGATATTTCCATGTTTATAGAGGTAGCGGTGTAGTTATTTCCTTGTGAAAAGAGATTTCTTTGTGGATATTTCCAGGTATATGCAGATAGCTGTGTAGATATTTCCATTTTCATGCAGATAGCGGTGTTGATATTTCCATGTTCAAACAGATAGCGGTGTAGATATTTCCATGTTAATAAGATAGCGGTGTAGATATTTCCATGTTTATACAGATAGCGCTGAAGATGTATGCATGTTTACACAGATAGCGGTGTATATATTTCCATGTTCATACAGATAGCTGTGTAGATATTTCCATGTTCATCCAGATGGCTGTGTAGATATATCCATGTTCATACAGATGGCGGTGAAGATTTTTCCATTTTCCTACAGATAGCGGTGTAGGTATTTCCATGTTCATACAGATAGCGGTGTAGATATTTCCATGTTCATACAGATACCGGTTTAGCTATTTCCATGTTCATACAGAAAGCGGTGCAGATATTTCCATGTTCATCCAGATGGCTGTGTAGATATATCCATGTTCATACAGATGGCGGTGAAGATATTTCCATGTTCATACAGATAGCGGTGTAGATATTTCCATGTTCACACAGATAGCGGTGTTGGTATTTCCATGTTCATACAGATAGTGGGGCTGATATTTCCATGTTCATACAGATAGCGGTGCTGATATTTCCCTGTTTATACAGGTAGCGGTGTAGATATTTCCATATTTATACTGATAGCGGTGTAGATATTTCCATGTTTATACAGATAGCGGTGTAGATATTTCCATGTTTATACAGATGGTGGTGTAGATATCTCCATCTTAATACAGATCGCCGTGTAGATATTTATATGTTCATACAGATGGCGGTGCAGATATTTCCATGTTCATACAGATGGCGGTGTAGATATTTGTATGTTTATGGAGATAGCACTGTAGTTATTTCCATGTGTAAAGAGATAGCTTTGAAGATATTTCCATGTATATTCAGATCGCTGTGTAGATATTTCCATTTTCATGCAGATAGCGATGTAGATATTTCCATGTTCAAACAGATAGCGGTGTCGATATTTCCATGTTCATACCGATAGCAGTGTAGATATTTCCATATTTATATAGATAGCGGTGAAGATGTATGCATGTTTACACAGATAGCGTTGTGGATATTTCCATCTTCATACAGATAGCGGTGTAGATATTTCCATGTTCATCCAGATGGCTGTGTAGATATATCCATGTTCATACAGATGGCGGTGAAGATATTTCCATGTTCATACAGATAGCGGTGTAGTTATTTCCACGTGTAAAGAGATAGCTGTGTAGATATTTCCATGAACATGCAGATAGCTGTGTAGATATTTCCATTTTCATGTAGATAGCGGTTTAGATATTTCCATGTTCAAACAGATAGCAGTGTAGATATTTCCATGTTCATACAGATAGCGGTGTAGATATTTCCATGGTTATACAGATAGCGGTGAATGTGAATGCATGTTTACACAGATGGCGGTGAAGATATTTCCATGTTCATACAGATAGCGGTGTAGATATTTCCTTGTTCATACAGATATCGGTGTAGATATTTCCATGTTCATACAGATGGCTGTGTAGATATATCCATGTTCATACAGATGGCGGTGAAGATATTTCCATGTTCATACAGATAGCGGTGTAGTTATATCCATGTTCATACATATAGCGGTGTAGATATTTCCATGTTCATACCGATAGCGGTGCTGATATTTCCGTGTTTATACAGGTAGCGGTGTAGATATTTCCATGTTTATACAGATACCGGTGTAGATATTTCCATGTTTATACAGATAGCGGTGAAGATGTATGCATGTTTACACAGATAGCGGTGTAGATATTTCCATGTTCATACAGATAGCGGTGTAGATATTTCCATGTTTATACAGATAGCGCTGAAGATGTATGCATGTTTACACAGATAGCGGTGTATATATTTCCATGTTCATACAGATAGCTGTGTAGATATTTCCATGTTCATCCAGATGGCTGTGTAGATATATCCATGTTCATACAGATGGCGGTGAAGATTTTTCCATTTTCCTACAGATAGCGGTGTAGGTATTTCCATGTTCATACAGATAGCGGTGTAGATATTTCCATGTTCATACAGATACCGGTGTAGCTATTTCCATGTTCATACAGAAAGCGGTGCAGATATTTCCATGTTCATCCAGATGGCTGTGTAGATATATCCATGTTCATACAGATGGCGGTGAAGATATTTCCATGTTCATACAGATAGCGGTGTAGATATTTCCATGTTCACACAGATAGCGGTGTTGGTATTTCCATGTTCATACAGATAGTGGGGCTGATATTTCCATGTTCATACAGATAGCGGTGCTGATATTTCCCTGTTTATACAGGTAGCGGTGTAGATATTTCCATATTTATACTGATAGCGGTGTAGATATTTCCATGTTTATACAGATAGCGGTGTAGATATTTCCATGTTTATACAGATGGTGGTGTAGATATCTCCATCTTAATACAGATCGCCGTGTAGATATTTATATGTTCATACAGATGGCGGTGCAGATATTTCCATGTTCATACAGATGGCGGTGTAGATATTTGTATGTTTATGGAGATAGCACTGTAGTTATTTCCATGTGTAAAGAGATAGCTTTGAAGATATTTCCATGTATATTCAGATCGCTGTGTAGATATTTCCATTTTCATGCAGATAGCATTGTAGATATTTCCATGTTCAAACAGATAGCGGTGTCGATATTTCCATGTTCATACCGATAGCAGTGTAGATATTTCCATGTTTATATAGATAGCGGTGAAGATGTATGCATGTTTACACAGATAGCGTTGTGGATATTTCCATCTTCATACAGATAGCGGTGTAGATATTTCCATGTTCATCCAGATGGCTGTGTAGATATATCCATGTTCATACAGATGGCGGTGAAGATATTTCCATGTTCATACCGATAGCGGTGTAGTTATTTCCACGTGTAAAGAGATAGCTGTGTAGATATTTCCATGAACATGCAGATAGCTGTGTAGATATTTCCATTTTCATGTAGATAGCGGTTTAGATATTTCCATGTTCAAACAGATAGCAGTGTAGATATTTCCATGTTCATACAGATAGCGGTGTAGATATTTCCATGGTTATACAGATAGCGGTGAATGTGAATGCATGTTTACACAGATGGCGGTGAAGATATTTCCATGTTCATACAGATAGCGGTGTAGATATTTCCTTGTTCATACAGATATCGGTGTAGATATTTCCATGTTCATACAGATGGCTGTGTAGATATATCCATGTTCATACAGATGGCGGTGAAGATATTTCCATGTTCATACAGATAGCGGTGTAGTTATATCCATGTTCATACATATAGCGGTGTAGATATTTCCATGTTTATACAGGTAGCTGTGTAGATATTTCCATGTTTATACAGGTAGCGGTGTAGATATTTCCATGTTTATACAGATACCGGTGTAGATATTTCCATGTTTATACAGATAGTGGTGTAGATATTTCCATCTTTATACAGATAGCGGTGTAGATATCTCCTTCTTAATACAGATGGCGGTGTAGATATTTATATGTTCATAGAGATGGTGGTGCAGATATTTCCATGTCCATACAGATGGCGGTGTAGATATTTCCATGTTTATAGAGATAGCGGTGTAGTTATTTCCATGTGTAAAGAGATAGCTGTGTAGATATTTCCATGTATATGCAGATAGCTGTGTAGATATTTCCACTTTCATGCAGACAGCGGTGTAGATATTTCCATGTTCAAACAGATAGCGGTGTAGATATTTCCATGTTCATACAGATAGCGGTGTAGATATTTCCATGTTCATACAGATAGCGGTGTAGATATTTCCATGTTCATACAGATAGCGGTGTAGATATTTCCATGTTCATATAGATATCGGTGCTGATATTTCCATGTTTCTACAGGTAGTGGTGTAGATATTTCCATGTATATACAGATAGCGGTGTAGATATTTCCATGTTTATACAGATAGCGGTGTAGATATTTCCATGTTTATACAGATAGCAGTGGAGATATCTCTATCTTAATACAGATGGCGGTGTAGATATTTATATGTTCATACAGATGGCGGTGCAGATATTTCCATGTTCATACAGATGGCGGTGTAGATATCTCCATGTTCATACAGATAACGGTGTATTTATTTCCATGTGTAAAGAGATAGCTGTGTAGATATTTAAATGTATATGCAGATAGCAGTGTAGATATTTCCATTTTCATGTAGATAGCGGTGTAGATATCTCCATCTTAATATAGATGGCGGTGTAGATATTTATATTTTCATACAGATGGCATTGCAGATATTTCCATGTTCATACAGATGGCGGTGTAGATATTTCCATGTATATAGATTTAGCGGTGTAGTTATTTCCATGTGTAAAGAGATAGCTGTGTAGATGTTTCCATGTTTATGCAGATAGCTTTGTAGATATTTCCATTTTCATGCATATAGCGGTGTAGATATTTCCATGTTCAAACAGATAGCGGTGTAGATATTTCCATGTCCATACAGATAGCAGTGTAGATATTTCCATGTTTATAGAGATAGCGGTGAAGATGTATGCATGTTTACACAGATAGCGGTGTAGATATTTCCATGTTCAAACAGATAGCGGTGTAGATATTTCCATGTTCATCCAGATGGCTGTGTAGATATATCCATGTTCCTACAGATGGCGGTGTAGATATTTCCATGTTTATAGAGATAGCAGTGTAGTTATTTCCATGTGTAAAGAGATAGCTGTGTAGATATTTCCATGTATATGCAGATAGCTGTGTAGATATTTCCATTTTCATGCAGACAGCGGTGTAGATATTTCCATGTTCAAACAGCGGTGTAGATATTTCCATGTTCATACAGATAGCGGTGTAGATATTTCCATGTTCATACAGATAGCGGTGTAGATATTTCCATGTTCATACAGATAGCGGTGTAGATATTTCCATGTTGATACAGATAGCGGTGCTGATATTTCCATGTTTATACAGGTAGTGGTGTAGATATTTCCATGTTTAAACAGATAGCGGTGTAGATATTTCCATGTTTATACAGATAGCGGTGTAGATATTTCTATGTTTATACAGATAGCAGTGTAGATATCTCCATCTTAACACAGATGGCGGTGTAGATATTTATATGTCCATACAGATGGCGGTGCAGATATTTCCATGTTCATACAGATGGCAGTGTAGATATTTCCATGTTCATACAGATAGCGGTGTAGTTATTTCCATGTGTAAAGAGATAGCTGTGTAGATATTTCCATTTATATGCAGATAGCAGTGAAGATATTTCAATTTTCATGCAGATAGCGGTGTAGATATTTCCATGTTCAAACAGATAGCGGTGTAGATATTTCCATGTTCATACAGATAGCCGTGTAGATATTTCCATGTTCATACAGATAGCGGTGTAGATATTTCCATGTTCATACAGACAGCGGTGTAGATATTTCCATGTTCATACAGATAGCGGTGTAGATATTTCCATGTTCATACAGATAGCGGTGCTGATATTTCCATGTTTTTACAGGTAGCGGTGTAGATATTTCCATCTTAATACAGATGGCCGTCTAGATATGTATATGTTCATACTGATGTCGGTGCAGATATTTCCATGTTCATACAGATGGCGGTGTAGATATTTCCATGTTTATAGATATAGCGGTGTAGTTATTTCCATGTGTAAAGAGATAGCTTTGTAGATATTTCCATGTATATGCAGATAGTGTACATATTTCCATTTTCATGAAGATAGAGGTGTAGATATTTCCATGCTCAAACAGATAGCGGTGTAGATATTTCCATGTTCATAGAGATAGCGCTGTAGATATTTCCATGTTCATACAGATAGCGGAGTAGATATTTCCATGTTTATGCAGATAGCGGTGAAGATGTATGCATGTTTACACAGATAGCGGTGTAGATATTTCCATGTTCATACAGATGGCTGTGTAGATATATCCATGTTCGTACAGAACGCGGTGTAGATATTTCAATGTTCATACAGATAGCGGTGTAGCTATTTCCATGTTCATACAGATAGCTGTGTAGATATTTCCATGTTTATACAGATAGCGGTGAAGATGTATGCATGTTTACACTGATTGCGGTGTAGATATTTCAATGTTCATACAGATAGCGGTGTAGATATTTCCATGTTCATACAGATAGCGGTGCTGATATTTCCATGTTTATACGGGTAGCGGTGTAGATATTTCCATGTTTATACAGATAGCGGTGTAGATATTTCCAGGTTTATACAGATAGCGGTGTAGATATCTCCATCTTAATACAGATGGCGGTGTAGATATTTATATGTTCATACAGATGCCCGTGCAGATATTTCCATGTTCATACAGATGGCGGTGTAGATATTTCCATGTTTATAGAGATAGCGGTGTAGTTATTTCCTTGTGAAAAGAGATTTCTTTGTGGATATTTCCAGGTATATGCAGATAGCTGTGTAGATATTTCCATTTTCATGCAGATAGCGGTGTTGATATTTCCATGTTCAAACAGATAGCGGTGTAGATATTTCCATGTTAATAAGATAGCGGTGTAGATATTTCCATGTTTATACAGATAGCGCTGAAGATGTATGCATGTTTACACAGATAGCGGTGTATATATTTCCATGTTCATACAGTTAGCTGTGTAGATATTTCCATGTTCATCCAGATGGCTGTGTAGATATATCCATGTTCATACAGATGGCGGTGAAGATTTTTCCATTTTCCTACAGATAGCGGTGTAGGTATTTCCATGTTCATACAGATAGCGGTGTAGATATTTCCATGTTCATACAGATACCGGTGTAGCTATTTCCATGTTCATACAGAAAGCGGTGCAGATATTTCCATGTTCATCCAGATGGCTGTGTAGATATATCCATGTTCATACAGATGGCGGTGAAGATATTTCCATGTTCATACAGATAGCGGTGTAGATATTTCCATGTTCACACAGATAGCGGTGTTGGTATTTCCATGTTCATACAGATAGTGGGGCTGATATTTCCATGTTCATACAGATAGCGGTGCTGATATTTCCCTGTTTATACAGGTAGCGGTGTAGATATTTCCATATTTATACTGATAGCGGTGTAGATATTTCCATGTTTATACAGATAGCGGTGTAGATATTTCCATGTTTATACAGATGGTGGTGTAGATATCTCCATCTTAATACAGATCGCCGTGTAGATATTTATATGTTCATACAGATGGCGGTGCAGATATTTCCATGTTCATACAGATGGCGGTGTAGATATTTGTATGTTTATGGAGATAGCACTGTAGTTATTTCCATGTGTAAAGAGATAGCTTTGAAGATATTTCCATGTATATTCAGATCGCTGTGTAGATATTTCCATTTTCATGCAGATAGCATTGTAGATATTTCCATGTTCATACCGATAGCAGTGTAGATATTTCCATGTTTATATAGATAGCGGTGAAGATGTATGCATGTTTACACAGATAGCGTTGTGGATATTTCCATCTTCATACAGATAGCGGTGTAGATATTTCCATGTTCATCCAGATGGCTGTGTAGATATATCCATGTTCATACAGATGGCGGTGAAGATATTTCCATGTTCATACAGATAGCGGTGTAGTTATTTCCACGTGTAAAGAGATAGCTGTGTAGATATTTCCATGAACATGCAGATAGCTGTGTAGATATTTCCATTTTCATGTAGATAGCGGTTTAGATATTTCCATGTTCAAACAGATAGCAGTGTAGATATTTCCATGTTCATACAGATAGCGGTGTAGATATTTCCATGGTTATACAGATAGCGGTGAATGTGAATGCATGTTTACACAGATGGAGGTGAAGATATTTCCATGTTCATACAGATAGCGGTGTAGATATTTCCTTGTTCATACAGATATCGGTGTAGATATTTCCATGTTCATACAGATGGCTGTGTAGATATATCCATGTTCATACAGATGGCGGTGAAGATATTTCCATGTTCATACAGATAGCGGTGTAGTTATATCCATGATCATACATATAGCGGTGTAGATATTTCCATGTTCATACCGATAGCGGTGCTGATATTTCCGTGTTTATACAGGTAGCGGTGTAGATATTTCCATGTTTATACAGATACCGGTGTAGATATTTCCATGTTTATACAGATAGTGGTTTAGATATTTCCATCTTTATACAGATAGCGGTGTAGATATCTCCTTCTTAATACAGATGGCGGTGTAGATATTTATATGTTCATAGAGATGGTGGTGCAGATATTTCCATGTCCATACAGATGGCGGTGTAGATATTTCCATGTTTATAGAGATAGCGGTGTAGTTATTTCCATGTGTAAAGAGATAGCTGTGTAGATATTTCCATGTATATGCAGATAGCTGTGTAGATATTTCCACTTTCATGCAGACAGCGGTGTAGATATTTCCATGTTCAAACAGATAGCGGTGTAGATATTTCCATGTTCATACAGATAGCGGTGTAGATATTTCCATGTTCATACAGATAGCGGTGTAGATATTTCCATGTTCATACAGATAGCGGTGTAGATATTTCCAAGTTCATATAGATATCGGTGCTGATATTTCCATGTTTCTACAGGTAGTGGTGTAGATATTTCCATGTATATACAGATAGCGGTGTAGATATTTCCATGTTTATACAGATAGCGGTGTAGCTATTTCCATGTTTATACAGATAGCAGTGGAGATATCTCTATCTTAATACAGATGGCGGTGTAGATATTTATATTTTCATACAGATGGCGGTGCAGATATTTCCATGTTCATACAGATGGCGGTGTAGATATCTCCATGTTCATACAGATAACGGTGTATTTATTTCCATGTGTAAAGAGATAGCTGTGTAGATATTTAAATGTATATGCAGATAGCAGTGTAGATATTTCCATTTTCATGTAGATAGCGGTGTAGATATCTCCATCTTAATATAGATGGCGGTGTAGATATTTATATTTTCATACAAATGGCATTGCAGATATTTCCATGTTCATACAGATGGCGGTGTAGATATTTGTATGTTTATAGAGATAGCGCTGTAGTTATTTCCATGTGTAAAGAGATAGCTTTGTAGATATTTCCATGTATATGCAGATCTCTGTGTAGATATTTCCATTTTCATGCAGACAGCGGTGTAGATATTTCCATGTTCAAACAGATAGCGGTGTAGATATTTCCATTTTCATACAGATAGCAGTGTAGATATTTCCATGTTTATACAGATAGCGGTGAAGGTGTATGCATGTTTACACAGATAGCGGTGTACATATCTCCATCTTCATACAGATAGCGGTGTAGATATTTCCATGTTCATCCAGATGGCTGTGTAGATATATCCATGTTCATACAGATGGCGGTGAAGATATTTCCATGTTCATACAGATAGCGGTGTAGTTATTTCCATGTGTAAAGAGATAGCTGTGTAGATATTTCCATGTATATGCAGATAGCTGTGTAGATATTTCCATTTTCATGCAGATAGCGGTTTAGATATTTCCATGTTCAAACAGATAGCGGTGTAGATATACCCATGTTCATACAGATAGCGGTGTAGATATTTCCATGTTTATACAGATAGCGGTGACGGTGTATGCATGTTTACACAGATAGCGGTGTAGATATTCCCATCTTCATACAGATCACGGTGTAGATTTTTCCGTGTTCATCCAGATGGATGTGTAGACATATCCATGTTCATACAGATGGCGGTGAAGATATTTCCATGTTCATACAGATAGCGGTGTAGATATTTCCATGTTAATACAGATAGCGGTGTAGATATTTCCATGTTCATACAGATGGCTGTGTAGATATATCCATGTTCATACAGATGGCGTTGAAGATATTCCCATGTTCATACAGACAGCGGTGTAGATATTTCCATGTTCATACCGATAGCGGTGCTGATATTTCCATGTTTATACAGGTAGCGGTGTAGATATTTCCGTCTTTATACAGATAGCGGTGTAGATATTTCCATGTTTATACAGATAGCGGTGTAAATATTTCCATGTTTATACAGGTAGCGGTGTAGATATCTCCTTCTTAATGCAGATGGCGGTGTAGATATTTATATGTTCATACAGATGGCGGTGCAGATATTTCCATGTTTATACAGATCGCGGTGTAGATATTTCCATGTTTATAGAGATAGCGGGGTAGTTCTTTCCATGTGTAAAGAGATAGCTGCGTAGATATTTCCATGTATATGCAGATAGCTGTGTATATATTTCCATTTTCATGCAGATAGCGGTGTAGATATTTCCATGTTCAAACAGATACTGGTGTAGATATTTCCATGTTCATACAGATAGCAGTGTAGGTATTTCCATGTTCATACAGATAGCGGTGTAGATATTTCCATGTTCATACAGACAGCGGTGTAGATATTTCCATGTTCATATAGATAGCGGTGCTGATATTTCCATGTTTATACAGGTAGTGGTGTAGATATTTCCATGAATATTCACATAGCGGTGTAGATATTTCCATGTTTATACAGATAGCGGTGTAGATATTTTCTTGTTTATACAGATAGCAGTGTAGATATCTCTATATTAATACAGATGGCGGTGTAGATATTTATATTTTCATACAGATGGAGGTGCAGATATTTCCATGTTCATACAGATGGCGGTGTAGATATTTCCATGTTCATACAGATAACGGTGTAGTTATTTCCATGTGTAAAGAGATAGCTGTGTAGATATTTAAATGTATATGCAGATCGCTGTGTAGATCTTTCCATTTTCATGCAGATAGCGGTGTAGATATTTCCATGTTCAAACAGATAGCGGTGTAGATATTTCCATTTTCCTACAGATAGCAGTGTAGATATTTCCATGTTTATACAGATAGCGGTGAAGATGTATGCATGTTTACAAAGATAGCGGTGTAGATATTTCCATCTTCATACAGATAGCGGTGTAGATATTTCCATGTTCATCCAGATGGCTGTGTAGATATATCCATGTTCATACAGATGGCGGTGAAGATATTTCCATGTTCATACAGATAGCGGTGTAGATATTTCCATGTTCATACAGATAGCGGTGTAGATATTTCCATGTTCATACAGATGGCTGTGTAGATATATCCATGTTCATACAGATGGCGTTGAAGACATTTCCATGTTCATACAGATAGCGGTGTAGCTATTTCCATGTTCATACAGATTGCGGTGTAGATATTTCCATGTTCATACCGATAGCGGTGCTGATATTTCCATGTTTATACAGGTAGCGGTGTTGATATTTCCATGTTTATACAGATAGCGGTGTAGATATTTCCATGTTTATACAGATAGCGGTGTAAATATTTCCATGTTTGTACAGATAGCGGTGTAGATATCTCCTTCTTCATGCAGATGGCGGTGTAGATATTTGTATGTTCATACAGATGGCGGTGTCGATATTTCCATGTTCATACAGATGGCGGTGTAGATATTTCCATGTTTATAGAGATAGCGGTGAACTTATTTCCATGTGTAAAGTGTTAGCTGTGTAGATATTTCCATGTATATGCAGATAGCCGTGTAGATATTTCCATTTCCATGCAGACAGCGGTGTAGATATTTCCATGTTCAAACAGATAGCGGTGTAGATATTTCCATGCTCATACAGATAGCGGTGTAGATATTTCCATGTTCATACAGATAGCGGTGTAGATATTTCCATGTTCATACAGATAGCGGTGAAGATATTTCCATGTTCATATAGATAGCGGTGCTGATATTTCCATGTTTATACAGGTAGCGGTGTAGATATTTCCATGTTTATACAGATAGCGGTGTAGATATTTCCATGTTTATACAGATAGCGGTGTAGATATTTCCATGTTTATACAGATAGCAGAGGAGTTATCTCTATCTTAATACAGATGGCGGTGTAGATATTTATATTTTCATACAGATGGCG
This sequence comes from Gorilla gorilla gorilla, assembly GCF_029281585.2. NCBI lineage: Eukaryota > Metazoa > Chordata > Mammalia > Primates > Hominidae > Gorilla > Gorilla gorilla. The sequence continues at coordinate 11,904,331 of NC_073234.2, read as the reverse complement.
GTGCAGATATTTCCATGTTCATACAGATGGCGGTGTAGATATTTCCATGTTCATACAGGTAACGGTGTAGTTATTTCCATGTGTAAAGAGATAGCAGTGTACATATTTAAATGTATATGCAGATAGCAGTGTAGATATTTCCATTTTCATGCAGATAGTGGTGTAGATATTTCCATGTTCAAACAGATAGCGGTGTAGATATTTCCATGTACATACAGATAGCGGTGTAGATATTTCCATGTTCATAAAGATAGCGGTGTAGATATTTCCATGTTTATACTGATAGCGGTGAAGATGTATGCATGTTTACACAGATAGAGGTGTAGATATTTCCATGTTCATCCAGATAGCTGTGTAGATATATCCATGTCATACAGATAGCGGTGTAGCTATTTCCATGTTCATACAGATAGCGGTGTAGATATTTCCATGTTCATTCAGAGAGCGGTTGTGATATTTCCATGTTTATACAGGCAGCATTGTAGATATTTCCATGTTTATACAGATAGCGGTTTAAGTATTTCCTTCTTAATACAGATGGCGGCGTAGATATTTATATGTTCATACAGATGGCGGTGTAGATATTTCCATGTTTATACAGATAGCAGGGTAGATATCTCCGTTTTAATACAGATGTCGGTGTAGATATTTATATGTTCATACAGAGGGCGGTGCAGATATTTCCATGTTCATACAGATAGCGGTGTAGTTATTTCCATGTGTAAAGTGATAGCTGTGTTGATATTTCCATGTATATGCAGATAGCTTTGTAGATATTTCCATTTTCATGCAGATAGCGGTTTAGATATTTCCATGTTCAAACACATAGCGGTGTAGATAGTTCCATGTTCATACAGATAGCGGTGTAGATATTTCCATGTTTATACAGATAGCGGTGGAGGTGTATGCATGTTTACACAGATAGCGGTGTAGATATTCCCATGTTCATACAGATCGCGGTGTAGATTTTTCCATGTTCATCCAGATGGATGTGTAGACATATCCATGCTCATACAGATGGCGGTGAAGGTATTTCCATTTTCATACAGGTAGCGGTGTAGAAATTTCCATGTTAATCCTGATAGCGGTGTAGATATTTCCATGTTTAAACAGATAGCGGTGTAGATATTTCCAGGTTTATACAGATAGCCGTGTAGATATCTCCATCTTAATACAGATGGCGGTGTAGATATTTATATGTTCATACAGATGGCGGTGTAGATATTTCCATGTTCATCCAGATGGCTCTGTAGATATATCCATGTTCACACAGATAGCGGTGAAGATATTTCCTTGTTCATACAGATAGCGGTGTAGATATTTCCATGTTCATACAGATAGCGGTGTAGATATTCCCATGTTCAAAGAGATAGCGGTGTAGATATTTCCATGTTCCTCCAGATGGCTGTGTAGATATATCCATGTTCATACAGATGGCGGTGTAGATATCTCCATGTTCATACAGATAGAGGGGCTGATATTTCCATGTTCATACAGGAAGCTTTGCTGATATTTCCATGTTTATTCAGATAGCGGTGTAGATATCTCCATCTTAACACAAATGGCAGTGTAGATATTTATATGTTGATACAGATGGCGGTGCAGATATTTCCATGTTCATACAGATGGCGGTGTAGATATTTCCATGTTCATACAGATAGCGGTGTAGATATTTCCATGTGTAAAGAGATAGCTGTGTAGATATTTCCATGTATATGCAGATAGCTGTGTAGATATTTCCATTTTCATGCAGACAGCGGTGTAGATATTTCCATGTTCAAACAGATAGCGGTGTAGATATTTCCATGTTCGTACAGATAGCGGTGTAGATATTTCCATGTTCATACAGATAGCGGTGTAGATATTTCCATGTTCATACAGATGGCGGTGTAGATATTTCCATGTTCATACAGATTGCGGTGCTGATATTTCCATGTTTATACAGATAGCGGTGAAGATCTATGCATGTTTACACAGATAGCGGTGTAGATATTTCCATGTTCATCCAGATGGCTGTGTAGATATATCCATGTTCATACAGATAGCGGTGCAGCTATTTCCATGTTCATACAGACAGCGGTGTAGATACTTCCATGTTAATACAGATAGCGGTGTAGATATTTCCCTGTTCATACAGATAGCGGTGCTGATATTTCCTTGTTTATACAGGCAGCGGTGTAGATATTTCCATGTTTATACAGATAGCGGTTTAGATATTTCCTTCTTAATACAGATGGCAGTGTAGATATTTATATGTTCATACAGATGGCGGTGTAGATATTTCCATGTTTATACAGATTGCAGTGTAGATATCTCCATCTTAATAGAGATGGCGGTGTAGATATTAATATGTTCTTACAGATGACGGTGCAGATATTTCCGTGTTCATACAGATGGCGGTGTAGATATTTCCATGTTCATACAGATAGCGGTGTGGATATTTCCATGTTCATACAGATAGCGGTGTAGATATTTCCATGTTTATAGAGATAGCGGTGAAGATCTATGCATGTTTACACAGATAGCGGTGTAGATATTTCCATGTTCATCCAGATGGCTGTGTAGATATATCCATGTTCATACAGATAGCGGTGTACATATTTCCATGTTCATACAGATAGCGGTGTAGATATTTCCATGTTCATCCAGATGGCTGTGTAGATATATCCATGTTCATACAGATAGCGGTGTAGATATTTCCATGTTCATACAGATAGTGGTTTAGCTATTTCCATGTTCATACAGATAACGGTGTAGCTATTTCCATGTTCATACAGATAGCAGTGTAGATATTTCCATGTTCATACAGAAAGCGGTGCAGATATTTCCATGTTCATACAGATAGCGGTGCTGAGATTTCCATGTTTTTACAGGCAGCGGTGTAGATATTTCCATGTTTATACAGATAGCGGTTTAGATATTTCCTTCTTAATACAGATGGCGGTGTAGATATTTATATGTTCATACAGTTGGCGGTGCAGATATTTCCATGTTCATACAGATGGCGGTGTAGATATTTCCATGTTTATAGATATAGCGGTGTAGTTATTTCCATGTGTAAAGAGATAGCTGTGTACATATTTCCATGTATATGCAGATAACTTTGTAGATATTTCCATTTTCATGCAGATAGCGGTGTAGATATTTACATGTTCAAACAGATAGCGGTGTAGGTTTTTCCATGTTCATTCAGATAGCTTTGTAGATATTTCCATGTTCATACAGATAGCGGTGCTGATATTTCCATGTTTATACAGGTAGTGGTGTAGATATTTCCATGTTTATACAGATAGCGATGTAGATATTTCCATGTTTTTACAGATAGCGATGTAGATATTTCCATGTTTAAACAGATAGCGGTGTAGATATCTCCATCTTAATACAGATGGCGGTGTAGATATTTCCATGTTTATACAGATAGCTGTGTAGATATTTCCAAGTTTATACAGATAGCGGTGTAGATATCTCCATCTTAATATAGATGGCGGTGTAGATATTTATATGTTCATACAGATGGCGGTGCAGATATTTCCATGTTCATACAGATGGCGGTGTAGATATTTGTATGTTTATAGAGATAGCGCTGTAGTTATTTCCATGTGTAAAGAGATAGCTTTATAGATATTTCCATGTATATGCAGATCGCTGTGTAGATATTTCCATTTTCATGCAGATAGCGGTGTAGATATTTCCATGTTCAAACAGATAGCGGTGTAGATATTTCCATGTTCATACAGATAGCGGTGTAGATATTTCCATGTTCATACAGATAGCGGTGTAGATATTTCCATGTTCATACAGATAGCGGTGTAGATATTTCCATGTTCATACAGATAGCGGTGTTGATATTTCCATGTATATACAGGTAGCGGTGTAGAAATTTCCATGTTAATCCTGATAGCGGTGTAGATATTTCCATGTTTAAACAGATAGCGGTGTAGATATTTCCAGGTTTATACAGATAGCGGTGTAGATATCTCCATCTTAATACAGATGGCGGTGTAGATATTTATATGTTCATACAGATGGCGGTGTAGATATTTCCATGTTCATCCAGATGGCTCTGTAGATATATCCATGTTCACACAGATAGCGGTGAAGATATTTCCTTGTTCATACAGATAGCGGTGTAGATATTTCCATGTTCATACAGATAGCGGTGTAGATATTCCCATGTTCAAAGAGATAGCGGTGTAGATATTTCCATGTTACTCCAGATGGCTGTGTAGATATATCCATGTTCATACAGATGGCGGTGTAGATATCTCCATGTTCATACACATAGAGGGGCTGATATTTCCATGTTCATACAGAAAGCGGTGCTGATATTTCCATGTTTATTCAGATAGCGGTGTAGATATCTCCATCTTAACACAGATGGCAGTGTAGATATTTATATGTTCATACAGATGGCGGTGCAGATATTTCCATTTTCATACAGATGGAGGTGTAGATATTTCCATGTTCATACAGATAGCGGTGTAGTTATTTCCATGTGTAAAGAGATAGCTGTGTAGATATTTCCATGTATATGCAGATAGCTGTGTAGATATATCCATTTTCATGCAGACAGCGGTGTAGATATTTCCATGTTGAAACAGATAGCGGTGTAGATATTTCCATGTTCGTACAGATAGCAGTGTAGGTATTTCCATGTTCATACAGATAGCGGTGTAGATATTTCCATGTTCATACAGTTGGCGGTGTAGATATTTCCATGTTCATACAGATTGCGGTGCTGATATTTCCATGTTTATACAGATAGCGGTGAAGATCTATGCATGTTTGCACAGATAGCGGGGTAGATATTTCCATGTTCATCCAGATGGCTGTGTAGATATATCCATGTTCATACAGATAGCGGTGCAGCTATTTCCATGTTCATACAGACAGCGGTGTAGATATTTCCATGTTCATACAGATAGCGGTGTAGATATTTCCCTGTTCATACAGATAGCGGTGCTGATATTTCCTTGTTTATACAGGCAGCGGTGTAGATATTTCCATGTTTATACTGATAGCGGTTTAGATATTTCCTTCTTAATACAGATGGTAGTGTAGATATTTATATGTTCATACAGATGGCGGTGTAGATATTTCCATGTTTATACAGATCGCAGTGTAGATATCTCCATCTTAATAGAGATGGCGGTGTAGATATTTATATGTTCTTACAGATGACGGTGCAGTTATTTCCGTGTTCATACAGATGGCGGTGTAGATATTTCCATGTTCATACAGATAGCGGTGTAGTTATTTCCATGTGTAAAGAGATAGCTGTGTAGATATTTAAATGTATATGCAGATAGCAGTGTAGATATTTCTATTTTCATGCAGATAGCGGTGTAGATATTTCCATGTTCAAACAGATAGCGGTGTAGATATTTCCATGTTCATACAGATAGCGGTGTGGATATTTCCATGTTCATACAGATAGCGGTGTAGATATTTCCATGTTTATAGAGATAGCGGTGAAGATCTATGCATGTTTACACAGATAGCGGTGTAGATATTTCCATGTTCATCCAGATGGCTGTGTAGATATATCCATGTTCATACAGATAGCGGTGTACATATTTCCATGTTCATACAGATAGCGGTGTAGATATTTCCATGTTCATCCAGATGGCTGTGTAGATATATCCATGTTCATACAGATAGCGGTGTAGATATTTCCATGTTCATACAGATAGAGGTTTAGCTATTTCCATGTTCATACAGATAACGGTGTAGCTATTTCCATGTTCATACAGATAGCAGTGTAGATATTTCCATGTTCATACAGAAAGCGGTGCAGATATTTCCATGTTCATACAGATAGCGGTGCTGATATTTCCATATTTTTACAGGCAGCGGTGGAGATATTTCCAGGTTTATACAGATAGCGGTTTAGATATTTCCTTCTTAATACAGATGGCGGTGTAGATATTTATATGTTCATACAGTTGGTGGTGCAGATATTTCCATGTTCATACAGATGGCGGTGTAGATATTTCCAGGTTTATAGATGTAGCGGTGTAGTTATTTCCATGTGTAAAGAGAAAGCTGTGTAGATATTTCCATGTATATGCAGATAGCTTTGTAGATATTTCCATTTTCATGAAGATAGCGGTGTAGATATTTCCATCTTCAAACAGATAGCGGTGTAGATTTTTCCATGTTCATTCAGATAGCTTTGTAGATATTTCCATGTTCATACAGATAGCGGTGCTGATATTTCCATGTTTATACAGGTAGTGGTGTAGATATTTCCATGTTTATACAGATAGCGGTGTAGATATTTCCATGTTTATACAGATAGCGGTGTAGATATTTCCATGTTTAAAAAGATAGCGGTGTAGATATCTCCATCTTAATACAGATGGCGGTGTAGATATTTATATGTTCATACAGATGGCGGTGCAGATATTTCCATGTTCATACAGATAGCGGTGTAGATATTTCCATGTTCATACAGATAGCGGTGTAGTTATTTCCATGTGTAAAGAGATAGCTGTGTAGATATTTAAATGTATATACAGATAGCAGTGTAGATATTTCCATTTTCATGCAGATAGCGGTGTAGATATTTACATGTTCAAACAGATAGCGGTGTAGATATTTCCTTGTTCATACAGATAGCGGTGTAGATATTTCCATGTTCATACAGATAGCGGTGTAGATATTTCCATGTTTATACAGATAGCGGTGAAGATCTATGCATGTTTACTCACATAGCGGTGTAGATATTTCCATGTTCATCCAGATGGCGGTGTAGATATATCCATGTTCATACAGATAGCGGTGTAGCTATTTCCATGTTCATACAGATAGCGGTGTAGATATTTCCATGTTTATACAGATAGCGGTGTAGATATTTCCATGTTCATACAGATAGCGGTGCTGATATTTCCTTGTTTATACAGGCGGCGGTGTAGATATTTCTATGTTTATACAGATAGCGGTTTAGATATTTCCTTCTTAATACAGATGGCGGTGTAGATATTTATATGTTCATACAGATGGCGGTTTAGATATTTCCATGTTTATACAGATAGCAGTGTAGATATCTCCATCTTAATACAGATGGCTTTGTCGATATTTATATGTTCTTACAGATGGCGGTGCAGATATTTCCGTGTTCATACAGATGGCAGTGTAGATATTTCCATGTTCATACAGATAGCGGTTTAGTTATTTCCATGTGTAAAGAGATAGCTGTGTAGATATTTAAATGTATATGCAGATAGCAGTGTAGATATTTCCATTTTCATACAGATAGCGGTGTAGATATTTCCATGTTCAAACAGATAGCGGTGTAGATATTTCCATGTTCATACAGATAGCTGTGTGTATATTTCCATGTTCATACGGATAGCGGTGTAGATATTTCCATGTTTATAGAGATAGCGGTGAAGATCTATGCATGTTTACACTGATAGTGGTGTAGATATTTCCATGTTCATCCAGATGGCTGTGTAGATATATCCATGTTCATACAGATAGCGGTGTACATATTTCCATGTTCATACAGATAGCGGTGTAGATATTTCCATGTTCATCCAGATGGCTGTGTAGTTATATCCATGTTCATACAGATAGCGGTGTAGATATTTCCATGTTCATACAGATAGTGGTGTAGCTATTTCCATGTTCATACAGATAACGGTGTAGCTATTTCCATGTTCATACAGATAGCAGTGTAGATATTTCCATGTTCATACACATATCGGTGTAGATATTTCCATGTTCATACAGATAGCGGTGCTGATATTTCCATGTTTATACAGGCAGCGGTGTAGATATTTCCAGGTTTATACAGATAGCGGTTTAGATATTTCCTTCTTAATACAGATGGCGGTGTAGATATTTATATGTTCACACAGATGGCGGTGCGGATATTTCCATGTTCATACAGATGGCGGTGTAGATATTTCCATGTTTATAGATATAGCGGTGTAGTTATTTCCATGTGTAAAGAGATAGCTGTGTAGATATTTCCATGTATATGCAGATAGCTTTGTAGGTATTTCCATTTTCATGCCAATAGCGGTGTAGATATTTACATGTTCAAACAGATAGCGGTGTAGATTTTTCCATGTTCATTCAGATAGCTTTGTAGATATTTCCATGTCTATACAGATAGCGGTGTAGATATTTCCATGTTCATACAGATAGCGGTGTAGATATTTCCATGTTCATAGAGATAGCGGTGCTGATATTTCCATGTTTATACAGGTAGCGGTGTAGATATTTCCATGGTTATTCACATAGCGGTGTAGATATTTCCATGTTTATACAGATAGCGGTGTAGATATTTCCATGTTTATTCAGATAGCGGTGTAGATATCTCCATCTTAACAGATGGCGGTGTAGATATTTATATGTTCATACAGATGGCGATGCAGATATTTCCATGTTCATACAGATGGCGGTGTAGCTATTTCCATGTTCATCCAGATGGCTGTGTAGATATATCCATGTTCATACAGATAGCGGTGTAGCTATTTCCATGTTCATACAGATAGCGGTGTAGATATTTCCATGTTCATCCAGATGGCTGTGTAGATATATCCATGTTCATACAGATAGAGGTGTAGATATTTCCATGTTCATACAGATAGTGGTGTAGCTATTTCCATGTTCATACAGATAACGGTGTAGCTATTTCCATGTTCATACAGATAGCAGTGTATTTATTTCCATGTTCATATAGATAGCGGTGTAGATATTTCCATGTTCATACAGATAGCCGTGCTGATATTTCCATGTTTATACAGGCAGCGGTGTAGATATTTCCATGTTCATACAGATAGCGGTGCTGATATTTCCATGTTTATACAGGTAGCGGTGTAGATATTTCCATGGTTATACAGATAGCGGTGTAGATATTTCCATGTTTATACAGATAGCGGTGTAGATATTTCCATGTTTATTCAGATAGCAGTGTAAATATCTCCGTCTTAATACAGATGGCGGTGTAGATATTTAAATGTTCATACAGATGTCGGTGCAGATATTTCCATGTTCATACAGATGGCGGTGTAGATATTTCCATGTTCATACAGATAGCGGTGTAGTTATTTCCATGTGTAAAGAGATAGCTGTGTAGATATTTCCATGTATATGCAGATAGCTGTGTAGATATTTCGGTTTTCATGCAGATAGCGGTGTATATATTTCCATCTTCTAATAGATAGCGGTGTAGATATTTCCATGTTCATACAGATAGCGGTGTAGATATTTCCATGTGTAAAGAGATAGCTGTGTAGATATTTCCATGTATATGCAGATAGCTGTGTAGATATTTCGGTTTTCATGCAGATAGCGGTGTATATATTTCCATCTTCAAACAGATAGCGGTGTAGATATTTCCATGTTCATACAGATAGCGGTGTAGTTATTTCCATGTGTAAAGAGATAGCTGTGTAGATATTTCCATGTATATGCAGATAGCTGTGTAGATATTTCGGTTTTCATGCAGATAGCGGTGTATATATTTCCATCTTCAAACAGAGAGCGGTGTAGATATTTCCATGTTCATACAGATAGCGGTGTAGATATTTCCATGTTTATACAGATAGCGGTGAAGATGTATGCATGTTTACACAGATAGCGGTGTGGATATTTCCATGTTCATCCAGAGGGCTGTGTAGATATATCCATGTTCATACAGATAGCGGTGTAGTTATTTCCTTGTTCATACTGATAGCGGTGTAGATATTTCCATGTTCATACAGATAGCGGTGTAGATATTTCCATGTTCATACAGATAGCGGTGTAGATATTTCCATGTTCATACAGATAGCGGTGTAGATATTTCCATGTTCATACAGATAGCGGTGCTGATATTTCCATGTTTATACAGGTAGTGGTGTAGATATTTCCATGTTTTTACAGGTAGCGGTGTAGATATTTCCATGTTTATACAGATAGCGGTGTAGATATTTCCATGTTTATACAGATAGCGGTGTAGATATCTCCATCTTAATACAGATGGCGGTGTAGATATTTATATGTTCATACAGATGGCGGTGCAGATATTTCCATGTTCATACAGATGGCGGTGTGGATATTTCCATGTTCATACAGATAGCGGTGCAGTTATTTCCATGTGTAAAGAGATAGCTCTGTAGATATTTCCATGTATATGCAGATAGCAGTGTAGATATTTCCATTTTCATGCAGATAGCGGTGTAGATATTTCCATGTTCAAACAGATAGCGGTGTAGATATTTCCATGTTCATACAGATAGCGGTGTAGATATTTCCATATTCATACAGATAGCGGTGTGGATATTTCCATGTTTATACAGATAGCGGTGGAGATGTATGCATGTTTAAACAGATAACGGAGTAGATATTTCCATGTTCATCCAGATGGCTGTGTAGATATATCCATGTTCATACAGATAGCGGTGTAGATATTTCCATGTTCGTACAGATAGCGGTGTAGATATTTCCATGTTTATACAGATAGCGGTGTAGATATTTCCATGTTCATACAGATAGCGGTGCTGATATTTCCTTGTTTATACAGGCGGCGGTGTAGATGTTTCTATGTTTATATAGATAGCGGTTTAGATATTTCCTTCTTAATACAGATGGCGGTGTAGATATTTATATGTTCATACAGATGGCGGTTTAGATATTTCCATGTTTATACAGATAGCAGTGTAGATATCTCCATCTTAATACAGATGGCTTTGTAGATATTTATATGTTCTTACAGATGGCGGTGCAGATATTTCCGTGTTCATACAGATAGCGGTTTAGTTATTTCCATGTGTAAAGAGATAGCTGTGTAGATATTTAAATGTATATGCAGATAGCAGTGTAGATATTTCCATTTTCATACAGATAGCGGTGTAGATATTTCCATGTTCAAACAGATAGCGGTGTAGATATTTCCATGTTCATACAGATAGCTGTGTGTATATTTCCATGTTCATACAGATAGCGGTGTAGATATTTCCATGTTTATAGTGATAGCGGTGAAGATCTATGCATGTTTACACTGATAGTGGTGTAGATATTTCCATGTTCATCCAGATGGCTGTGTAGATATATCCATGTTCATACAGATAGCGGTGTACATATTTCCATGTTCATACAGATAGCGGTGTAGATATTTCCATGTTCATCCAGATGGCTGTGTAGTTATATCCATGTTCATACAGATAGCGGTGTAGATATTTCCATGTTCATACAGATAGTGGTGTAGCTATTTCAATGTTCATACAGATAGCGGTGCTGATATTTCCATGTTCATACAGGCAGCGGTGTAGATATTTCCATGTTCATACAGATATCGGTGTAGATATTTCCATGTTCATACAGATAGCGGTGCTGATATTTGCATGTTTATACAGGCAGCGGTGTAGATATTTCCAGGTTTATACAGATAGCGGTTTAGATATTTCGTTCTTAATACAGATGGCGGTGTAGATATTTATATGTTCATACAGATGGCGGTGCAGATATTTCCATGTTCATACAGATGGCGGTGTAGATATTTCCATGTTTATACAGATAACAGTGTAGATAACTCCATCTTAATACAGATGGCGGTGTAGATATTTATATGTTTATACAGATGGCGGTGCAGATATTTCCATGTTCATACAGATGGCGGTGTAGTTATTTCCATGTTCATACAGATAGTGGTGTAGTTAATTCCATGTGTAAAGAGATAGCTGTGTAGATATTTAAATGTATATGCAGATAACAGTGTAGATATTTCCAATTTCATGCAGATAGCGGTGTAGATATTTCCATGTCCAAACAGATAGCGGTGTAGATATTTCCATGTTCATACAGATAGCGGTGTAGATATTTCCATGTTCATACCGATAGCGGTGCAGATATTTCCATGTTTATACAGATAGTGGTGAAGTTGTATGCATGTTTACACAGATAGCGGTGTAGGTATTTCCATGTTCATCCAGATGGCTGTGTAGATATATCCATGTTCATACAGATAGCGGTGTAGATATTTCCATGTTCATGCAGATAGCGGTGTCGATATTTCCATGTTCAGACAGATGGCGGTGTAGATATTTCCATGTTCATACAGATAGCGGTGTAGTTATTTCCATGTTTAAAGAGATAGCTGTGTAGATATTTCCATGTATATGCAGATTTCTGTGTAGATATTTCCGTTTTCATGCAGATAGCGGTGTATATATTTCCATCTTGAAACAGATAGCGGTGTAGATATTTCCATGTTCATACAGATAGCGGTGTAGATATTTCCATGTTTATACAGATAGCGGTGAAGATGTATGCATTTTTACACAGATAGCGGTGTGGATATTTCCATGTTCATCCAGAGGGCTGTGTAGATATATCCATGTTCATACAGATAGCGGTGTAGATATTTCCATGTTCATACAGATAGCGGTGTAGCTATTTCCATGTTCATACAGATAGCGGTGTAGATATTTCCATGTTTATACTGATAGCGGTGAAGTTGTATTCATGTTTACACAGATAGCGTTTTAGATATTTCCATGTTCATACAGATAGTGGTGTAGATATTTCCATTTTCATCCAGATGGCTGTGTAGATACATCCATGTTCATACAGATAGTGGTGTAGATATTTCCATGTTCATACAGATAGCGGTGCTGATATTTCCGTATTTATACAGGCAGCGGTGTAGCTATTTCCATGTTCCTACAGATAGCGGTGTAGATATTTCCATGTTGATACAGATAGCGGTGCTGACATTTCCATGTTTATACAGGCAGCGGTGTAGATATTTCCATGTTTATACAGATAGCGGTTTAGATATTTCCTTCTTAATACAGATGGTGGCGTATTTATATGTTCATAGAGATGGCGGTGTAGATATTTCCATGTTTATACAGATAGCAGTGTAGATATCTCCATCTTAATGCAGATGGTGGTGTAGATATTTATATGTTCATACAGATGGCGGTGCAGATATTTCCATGTTCATACAGATGGCGGTGTAGTTATTTCCATGTTCATACAGACAGTGGTGTAGTTATTTCCATGTGTAAAGAGATAGCTGTGTAGATATTTAAATGTATTTGCAGATAGCAGTGTAGATATTTCCAATTTCATGCAGATAGCGGTGTAAATATTTCCATGTCCAAACAGATAGCGGTGTAGGTATTTCCATGTTCATACAGATAGCGGTGTAGATATTTCCATGTTCATACCGATAGCGGTGCAGATATTTCCATGTTTATACAGATAGTGGTGAAGATATATGCATGTTTACACAGATAGCGTTGTAGATATTTCCATGTTCATCCAGATGGCTGTGTAGATATATCCATGTTCATACAGATAGCGGTGTAGATATTTCCATGTTCATGCAGATAGCGGTGTCGATATTTCCATGTTCAGACAGATGGCGGTGTAGATATTTCCATGTTCATACAGATAGCGGTGTAGTTATTTCCATGTTTAAAGAGATAGCTGTGTAGATATTTCCATGTATATGCAGATTTCTGTGTAGATATTTCCGTTTTCATGCAGATAGCGGTGTATATATTTCCATCTTGAAACAGATAGCGGTGTAGATATTTCCATGTTCATACAGATAGCGGTGTAGATATTTCCATGTTTATACAGATAGCGGTGAAGATGTATGCATTTTTACACAGATAGCGGTGTGGATATTTCCATGTTCATCCAGAGGGCTGTGTAGATATATCCATGTTCATACAGATAGCGGTGTAGATATTTCCATGTTCATACAGATAGCGGTGTAGCTATTTCCATGTTCATACAGATAGCGGTGTAGATATTTCCATGTTTATACTGATAGCGGTGAAGTTGTATTCATGTTTACACAGATAGCGTTTTAGATATTTCCATGTTCATACAGATAGTGGTGTAGATATTTCCATTTTCATCCAGATGGCTGTGTAGATACATCCATGTTCATACAGATAGTGGTGTAGATATTTCCATGTTCATACAGATAGCGGTGCTGATATTTCCGTATTTATACAGGCAGCGGTGTAGCTATTTCCATGTTCCTACAGATAGCGGTGTAGATATTTCCATGTTGATACAGATAGCGGTGCTGACATTTCCATGTTTATACAGGCAGCGGTGTAGATATTTCCATGTTTATACAGATAGCGGTTTAGATATTTCCTTCTTAATACAGATGGTGGCGTATTTATATGTTCATAGAGATGGCGGTGTAGATATTTCCATGTTTATACAGATAGCAGTGTAGATATCTCCATCTTAATGCAGATGGTGGTGTAGATATTTATATGTTCATACAGATGGCGGTGCAGATATTTCCATGTTCATACAGATGGCGGTGTAGTTATTTCCATGTTCATACAGACAGTGGTGTAGTTATTTCCATGTGTAAAGAGATAGCTGTGTAGATATTTAAATGTATTTGCAGATAGCAGTGTAGATATTTCCAATTTCATGCAGATAGCGGTGTAAATATTTCCATGTCCAAACAGATAGCGGTGTAGGTATTTCCATGTTCATACAGATAGCGGTGTAGATATTTCCATGTTCATACCGATAGCGGTGCAGATATTTCCATGTTTATACAGATAGTGGTGAAGATATATGCATGTTTACACAGATAGCGGTGTAGATATTTCCATGTTCATCCAGATGGCTGTGTAGATATATCCATGTTCATACAGATAGCGGTGTAGATATTTCCATGTTCATACAGATAGCGGTGTAGATATTTCCATGTTCAGACAGATGGCGGTGTAGATATTTCCATGTTCATACAGATAGCGGTGTAGTTATTTCCATGTTTAAAGAGATAGCTGTGTAGATATTTCCATGTATATGCAGATTTCTGTGTAGATATTTCCGTTTTCATGCAGATAGCGGTGTATATATTTCCATCTTGAAACAGATAGCGGTGTAGATATTTCCATGTTCATACAGATAGCGGTGTAGATATTTCCATGTTTATACAGATAGCGGTGAAGATGTATGCATTTTTACACAGATAGCGGTGTGGATATTTCCATGTTCATCCAGAGGGCTGTGTAGATATATCCATGTTCATACAGATAGCGGTGTAGATATTTCCATGTTCATACAGATAGCGGTGTAGCTATTTCCATGTTCATACAGATAGCGGTGTAGATATTTCCATGTTTATACTGATAGCGGTGAAGTTGTATTCATGTTTACACAGATAGCGTTTTAGATATTTCCATGTTCATACAGATAGTGGTGTAGATATTTCCATTTTCATCCAGATGGCTGTGTAGATACATCCATGTTCATACAGATAGTGGTGTAGATATTTCCATGTTCATACAGATAGCGGTGCTGATATTTCCGTATTTATACAGGCAGCGGTGTAGCTATTTCCATGTTCCTACAGATAGCGGTGTAGATATTTCCATGTTGATACAGATAGCGGTGCTGACATTTCCATGTTTATACAGGCAGCGGTGTAGATATTTCCATGTTTATACAGATAGCGGTTTAGATATTTCCTTCTTAATACAGATGGTGGCGTATTTATATGTTCATAGAGATGGCGGTGTAGATATTTCCATGTTTATACAGATAGCAGTGTAGATATCTCCATCTTAATGCAGATGGTGGTGTAGATATTTATATGTTCATACAGATGGCGGTGCAGATATTTCCATGTTCATACAGATGGCGGTGTAGTTATTTCCATGTTCATACAGACAGTGGTGTAGTTATTTCCATGTGTAAAGAGATAGCTGTGTAGATATTTAAATGTATTTGCAGATAGCAGTGTAGATATTTCCAATTTCATGCAGATAGCGGTGTAGATATTTCCATGTCCAAACAGATAGCGGTGTAGGTATTTCCATGTTCATACAGATAGCGGTGTAGATATTTCCATGTTCATACCGATAGCGGTGCAGATATTTCCATGTTTATACAGATAGTGGTGAAGATATATGCATGTTTACACAGATAGCGGTGTAGATATTTCCATGTTCATCCAGATGGCTGTGTAGATATATCCATGTTCATACAGATAGCGGTGTAGATATTTCCATGTTCATACAGATAGCGGTGTAGATATTTCCATGTTCAGACAGATGGCGGTGTAGATATTTCCATGTTCATACAGATAGCGGTGTAGTTATTTCCATGTGTAAAGAGATAGCTGTGTAGATATTTCCATGTATATGCAGATAGCTGTGTAGATATTTCCGTTTTCAAGCAGATAGCGGTGTATATATTTCCATCTTCAAACAGATAGCTGTGAAGATATTTCCATGTTCATACAGATAGCGGTGTAGGTATTTCCATGTTTATACAGATAGCGGTGAAGATGTATGCATGTTTACACAGATAGCGGTGTGGATATTTCCATGTTCATCCAGAGGGCTGTGTAGATATATCCATGTTCATACAGATAGCGGTGTAGATATTTCCTTGTTCATACTGATAGCGGTGTAGATATTTCCATGTTCATACAGATAGCGGTGTAGATATTTCCATGTTCATACAGATATCGGTGTAGATATTTCCATGTTCATACAGAAAGCGGTGCTGATATTTCCATGTTTATACAGGTAGCGGTGTAGATATTTCCATGTTTATACAGATAGCGGTGTAGATATTTCCATGTTTATACAGATAGCGGTGTAGATTTTTCCATGTTTATACAGCTAGCAGTGTAGATATCTCCATCTTAATACAGATGGCGGTGTAGATATTTATATGTTCATACAGATGGCGGTGCAGATATTTCCATGTTCATACAGATGGCGGTGTGGATATTTCCATGTTCATACAGATAGCGGTGTAGTTATTTCCATGTGTAAAGAGATAGCTGTGTAGATATTTCCATGTATATGCTGATAGCAGTGTAGATATTTCCATTTTCATGCAGATAGCAGTGTAGATATTTCCATGTTCAAACAGATAGCGGTGTAGATATTTCCGTGTTCATACAGATAGCGGTGTAGATATTTCCATTTTCATACAGATAGCGGTGTAGATATTTCCATGTTTATACAGATAGCGGTGAAGATGTATGCATGTTTACACAGATAGCGGTGTAGATATTTCCATGTTCATCCAGATGGCTGTGTAGATATATCCATGTTCATACAGAGAGCGGTGTAGATATTTCCATGTTCATAAAGATAGCGGTGTAGCTATTTCCATGTTCGTACAGATAGCGGTGTAGGTATTTCCATGTTTATACTGATAGCGGTGAAGATGTATGCATGTTTACACAGATAGCGGTGTAGATATTTCCATGTTCATACAGATAGTGGTGTAGATATTTCCATGTTCATCCAGATGGCTGTGTAAATATATCCATGTTCATACAGATAGTGGTGTAGATATTTCCATGTTCATAGAGATAGCGGTGCTGATATTTCCATGTTTATACAGGCAGCGGTGTAGCTATTTCCATGTTCCTACAGATAGCGGTGTAGATATTTCCACGTTCATTCAGATAGCGGTGCTGATATTTCCATGTTTATACAGGCAGCGGTGTAGATATTTCCATGTTTATACAGATAGCGGTTTAGATATTTCCTTCTTAATACAGATGGTGGTGTATTTATATGTTCATACAGATGGCGGTGTATATATTTCCATGTTTATACAGATAGCAGTGTAGATATCTCCATCTTAATACAGATGGCGGTGTAGATATTTATATGTTCATACAGATGGCGGTGCAGATACTTCCATGTTCATACAGATGGCGGTGTAGTTATTTCCATGTATATACAGATAGTGGTGTAGTTATTTCCATGTGTAAAGAGATAGCTGTGTAGATATTTAAATGTATATACAGATAGCAGTGTAGATATTTCCAATTTCATGCAGATAGCGGTGTAGATATTTCCATGTCCAAACAGATAGCGGTGTAGGTATTTCCAAGTTCATACAGATAGCGGTGTAGATCTTTCCATGTTCATACCGATAGCGGTGCAGATATTTCCATGTTTATACAGATAGTGGTGAAGATGTTAGCATGTTTACACAGATAGCGGTGTAGATATTTCCATGTTCATCCAGATGGCTGTGTAGATATATCCATGTTCATACAGATAGCGGTGTAGATATTTCCATGTTCATACAGATAGCGGTGTAGATATTTCCATGTTCAGACAGATGGCTGTGTAGGTATATCCATGTTCATACAAATAGCGGTGTAGATATTTCCATGTTCATACAGATAGCGGTGTAGCTATTTCCATTTTCATAGAGATAACGGTGTAGCTATTTCCATGTTCATACAGATAGCAGTGTAGATATTTGCATGTTCATACAGATAGCGGTGTAGATATTTCCATTTTCATACAGAGAGCGGTGCTGATATTTCCATGTTTGTACAGGCAGCGGTGTAGATATTTCCTTGTTTATACAGATAGCGGTTTAGATATTTCCTTCTTAATACTGATGGCGGTGTAGATATTTATATGTTCATACAGATGGCGGTGCAGATATTTCCATGTTCATGCAGATGGTGGTGTAGATATTTCCATGTTTATAGATATAGCGGTGTAGTTATTTCCATGTGTAAAGAGATAGCTGTGTAGATATTTCCATGTATATGCAGATAGCTTTGTAGATATTTCCATTTTCATGCAGATAGCGGTGTAGATATTTACATGTTCAAACAGATAGCGGTGTAGATATTTCCATGTTCATTCAGATAGCTTTGTAGATATTTCCATGTTCATACAGATAGCGGTGTAGATATTTCCATGTTCATACAGATAGCGGTGTAGATATTTCCAGGTTCATACAGATAGTGGTGCTGATATTTCCATGTTTATACAGGTAGCGGTGTAGATATTTCCATGTTTATACAGATAGCGGAGTAGATATTTCCATGTTTATACAGATAGCGGTGTGGATATTTCCATGTTTATTCAGATAGCGTTGTAGATATCTCCATCTTAATACAGATGGCGGTGTAGATATTTATATGTTCATACAGATGGCGGTGCAGATATTTCGATGTTCATATAGATGGCGGTGTAGATATTTCCATGTTAATACAGATAGCGGTGTAGTTATTTCCATGTGTAAAGAGATAGCTGTGTAGACATTTCCATCTATATGCTGATAGCTGTGTAGATATTTCCATTTTCATGCCGATAGCTGTGTATATATTTCCATCTTCAAACAGATAGCGGTGTAGATTTTTCCATGTTCATACAGATAGCGGTGTAGATATTTCCATGTTTATACAGATAGCGGTTAAGATGTATGCATGTTTACACAGATAGCTGTGTAGATATTTCCATGTTCATACCGATAGCGGTGCAGATATTTCCATGTTTATACAGATAGTGGTGAAGATGTATTCATGTTTACACAGATAGCGGTGTAGATATTTCCATGTTCATCCAGATGGCTGTGTAGATATATCCATGTTCATACAGATAGCGGTGTAGATATTTCCATGTTCATACAGATAGCGGTGTAGATATTTCCATGTTCAGACAGATGGCTGTGTAGATATATCCATGTTCATACAAATAGCGGTGTAGATATTTCCATGTTCATACAGATAGCGGTGTAGCTATTTCCATTTTCATACAGATAACGGTGTAGCTATTTCCATGTTCATACAGATAGCGGTGTAGATATTTCCATGTTCAGACAGATGGCGGTGTAGATATTTCCATGTTCATACAGATAGCGGTGTAGTTATTTCCATGTGTAAAGAGATAGCTGTGTAGATATTTCCATGTATATGCAGATAGCTGTGTAGATATTTCCGTTTTCAAGCAGATAGCGGTGTATATATTTCCATCTTCAAACAGATAGCGGTGAAGATATTTCCATGTTCATACAGATAGCGGTGTAGGTATTTCCATGTTTATACAGATAGCGGTGAAGATGTATGCATGTTTACACAGATAGCAGTGTGGATATTTCCATGTTCATCCAGAGGGCTGTGTAGATATATCCATGTTCATACAGATAGCGGTGTAGATATTTCCTTGTTCATACTGATAGCGGTGTAGATATTTCCATGTTCATACAGATAGCGGTGTAGATATTTCCATGTTCATACAGATATCGGTGTTGATATTTCCATGTTCATCCAGATGGCTGTGTATATATATCCATGGTCATACAGATAGTGGTGTAGATATTTCCATGTTCATAGAGATAGCGGTGCTGGTATTTCCATGTTTATACAGGCAGCGGTGTAGCTATTTCCATGTTCCTACAGATAGTGGTGTAGATATTTCCATGTTCATACAGATAGCGGTGCTGATATTTCCATGTTTATACAGGCAGCGGTGTAGATATTTCCATGTTTATACAGATAGCGGTTTAGATATTTCCTTCTTAATACAGATGGTGGTGTATTTATATGTTCATACAGATGGCGGTGTATATATTTCCATGTTTATACAGATAGCAGTGTAGATATCTCCATCTTAATACAGATGGCGGTGTAGATATTTATATGTTCATACAGATGGCGGTGCAGATACTTCCATGTTCATACAGATGGCGGTGTAGTTATTTCCATGTATATACAGATAGTGGTGTAGTTATTTCCATGTGTAAAGAGATAGCTGTGTAGATATTTAAATGTATATGCAGATAGCAGTGTAGATATTTCCAATTTCATGCAGATAGCGGTGTAGATATTTCCATGTCCAAACAGATAGCGGTGTAGGTATTTCCATGTTCATACATATAGCGGTGTAGATATTTCCATGTTCATACTGATAGCGGTGCAGATATTTCCATGTTTATACAGATAGTTGTGAAGATGTTAGCATGTTTACACAGATAGCGGTGTAGATATTTCCATGTTCATCCAGATGGCTGTGTAGATATATCCATGTTCATACAGATAGCGGTGTAGATATTTCCATGTTCATACAGATAGCGGTGTAGATATTTCCATGTTCAGACAGATGGCTGTGAAGTTATATCCATGTTCATACAAATAGCAGTGTAGATATTTCCATGTTCATACAGATAGCGGTGTAGCTATTTCCATTTTCATAGAGATAACGGTGTAGCTATTTCCATGTTCATACAGATAGCAGTGTAGATATTTGCATGTTCATACAGATTGCGGTGTAGATATTTCATTTTCATACAGAGAGCGGTGCTGATATTTCCATGTTTATACAGGCAGCGGTGTAGATATTTCCTTGTTTATACAGATAGCGGTTTAGATATTTCCTTCTTAATACAGATGGCGGTGTAGATATTTATATGTTCATACAGATGGCGGTGCAGATATTTCCATGTTCATGCAGATGGTGGTGTAGATATTTCCATGTTTACAGATATAGCGGTGTAGTTATTTCCATGTGTAA
Source organism: Gorilla gorilla gorilla (assembly GCF_029281585.2). Classification (NCBI taxonomy): domain Eukaryota; kingdom Metazoa; phylum Chordata; class Mammalia; order Primates; family Hominidae; genus Gorilla; species Gorilla gorilla. The sequence goes on along the minus strand of NC_073234.2, from coordinate 11,883,053 downwards.
AGAGATAGCTGTGTAGATATTTCCATGTATATGCAGATAGCTTTGTAGATATTTCCATTTTCATGCAGATAGCGGTGTAGATATTTACATGTTCAAACAGATAGCGGTGTAGATATTTCCATGTTCATTCAAATAGCTTTGTATATATTTCCATGTTCATACAGATAGCGGTGTAGATATTTCCATGTTCATACAGATAGCGGTGTAGATATTTCCAGGTTCATACAGATAGTGGTGCTGATATTTCCATGTTTATACAGGTAGCGGTGTAGATATTTCCATGTTTATACAGATAGCGGAGTAGATATTTCCATGTTTATACAGATAGCGGTGTAGATATTTCCATGTTTATTCAGATAGCGGTGTAGATATCTCCATCTTAATACAGATGGCGGTGTAGGTATTTATATGTTCATACAGATGGCGGTGCAGATATTTCGATATTCATATAGATGGCGGTGTAGATATTTCCATGTTAATACAGATAGCGGTGTAGTTATTTCCATGTGTAAAAAGATAGCTGTGTAGACATTTCCATCTATATGCAGATAGCTGTGTAGATATTTCCATTTTCATGCAAATAGCTGTGTATATATTTCCATCTTCAAACAGATAACGGTGTAGATATTTCCATGTTCATACAGATAGCGGTGTAGATATTTCCATGTTTATACAGATAGCTGTGAAGTTGTATGCATGTTTACACAGATAGCGGTGTAGATATTTCCATGTTCATACCGATAGCGGTGCAGATATTTCCATGTTTATACAGATAGTGGTGAAGATGTATGCATGTTTACACAGATAGCGGTGTAGATATTTCCATGTTCATCCAGAGGGCTGTGTAGATATATCCATGTTCATACAGATAGCGGTGTAGACATTTCCATGTTCATACAGATAGCGTTGTAGCTATTTCCATGTTCATACAGATAGCGGTGTAGATATTTCCATGTTTATACTGATAGCGGTGAAGGTGTATTCATGTTTACACAGATAGCGTTGTAGATATTTCTATGTTCATACAGATAGTGGTGTAGATATTTCCATTTTCATCCAGATGGCTGTGTAGATACATCTATGTTCATACAGATAGTGGTGTAGATATTTCCATGTTCATACAGATAGCGGTGCTGATATTTCCGTGTTTATACAGGCAGCGGTGTAGCTATTTCCATGTTCCTACAGATAGCGGTGTAGATATTTCCATGTTGATACAGATAGCGGTGCTGACATTTCCATGTTTATACAGGCAGCGGTGTAGATATTTCCATGTTTATACAGATAGCGGTTTAGATATTTCCTTCTTAATACAGATGGCGGCGTATTTATATGTTCATAGAGATGGCGTTGTAGATATTTCCATGTTTATACAGATAGCAGTGTAGATATCTCCATCTTAATACAGATGGTGGTGTAGATATTTATATGTTCATACAGATGGCGGTGCAGATATTTCCATGTTCATACAGATGGCGGTGTAGTTATTTCCATGTTCATACAGACAGTGGTGTAGTTATTTCCATGTGTAAAGAGATAGCTGTGTAGATATTTAAATGTATTTGCAGATAGCAGTGTAGATATTTCCAATTTCATGCAGATAGCGGTGTAGATATTTCCATGTCCAAACAGATAGCGGTGTAGGTATTTCCATGTTCATACAGATAGCGGTGTAGATATTTCCATGTTCATACCGATAGCGGTGCAGATATTTCCTTGTTTATACAGATAGTGGTGAAGATATATGCATGTTTACACAGATAGCGGTGTAGATATTTCCAAGTTCATCCAGATGGCTGTGTAGATATATCCATGTTCATACAGATAGCGGTGTAGATATTTCCATGTTCATACAGATAGCGGTGTAGATATTTCCATGTTCAGACAGATGGCGGTGTAGATATTTCCATGTTCATACAGATAGCGGTGTAGTTATTTCCATGTGTAAAGAGATAGCTGTGTAGATATTTCCATGTATATTCAGATAGCTGTGTAGATATTTCCGTTTTCAAGCAGATAGCGGTGTATATATTTCCATCTTCAAACAGATAGCGGTGAAGATATTTCCATGTTCATACAGATAGTGGTGTAGGTATTTCCATGTTTATACAGATAGCGGTGAAGATGTATGCATGTTTACACAGATAGCGGTGTGGATATTTCCATGTTCATCCAGAGGGCTGTGTAGATATATCCATGTTCATACAGATAGCGGTGTAGATATTTCCTTGTTCATACTGATAGCGGTGTAGATATTTCCATGTTCATACAGATAGCGGTGTAGATATTTCCATGTTTATACAGATAGCGGTGTAGATATTTCCATGTTTATACAGATAGCGGTGTAGATATTTCCATGTTTATACAGCTAGCAGTGTAGATATCTCCATCTTAATACAGATGGCGGTGTAGATATTTATATGTTCATACAGATGGCGGTGCAGATATTTCCATGTTCATACAGATGGCGGTGTGGATATTTCCATGTTCATACAGATAGCGGTGTAGTTATTTCCATGTGTAAAGAGATAGCTGTGTAGATATTTCCATGTATATGCTGATAGCAGTGTAGATATTTCCATTTTCATGCAGATAGCAGTGTAGATATTTCCATGTTCAAACAGATAGCGGTGTAGGTATTTCCGTGTTCATACAGATAGCGGTGTAGATATTTCCATTTTCATACAGATAGCGGTGTAGATATTTCCATGTTTATACAGATAGCGGTGAAGATGTATGCATGTTTACACAGATAGCGGTGTAGATATTTCCATGTTCATCCAGATGGCTGTGTAGATATATCCATGTTCATACAGAGAGCGGTGTAGATATTTCCATGTTCATAAAGATAGCGGTGTAGCTATTTCCATGTTCGTACAGATAGCGGTGTAGGTATTTCCATGTTTATACTGATAGCGGTGAAGATGTATGCATGTTTACACAGATAGCGGTGTAGATATTTCCATGTTCATACAGATAGTGGTGTAGATATTTCCATGTTCATCCAGATGGCTGTGTAAATATATCCATGTTCATACAGATAGTGGTGTAGATATTTCCATGTTCATAGAGATAGCGGTGCTGATATTTCCATGTTTATACAGGCAGCGGTGTAGCTATTTCCATGTTCCTACAGATAGCGGTGTAGATATTTCCACGTTCATTCAGATAGCGGTGCTGATATTTCCATGTTTATACAGGCAGCGGTGTAGATATTTCCATGTTTATACAGATAGCGGTTTAGATATTTCCTTCTTAATACAGATGGTGGTGTATTTATATGTTCATACAGATGGCGGTGTATATATTTCCATGTTTATACAGATACCAGTGTAGATATCTCCATCTTAATACAGATGGCGGTGTAGATATTTATATGTTCATACAGATGGCGGTGCAGATACTTCCATGTTCATACAGATGGCGGTGTAGTTATTTCCATGTATATACAGATAGTGGTGTAGTTATTTCCATGTGTAAAGAGATAGCTGTGTAGATATTTAAATGTATATGCAGATAGCAGTGTAGATATTTCCAATTTCATGCAGATAGCGGTGTAGATATTTCCATGTCCAAACAGATAGCGGTGTAGGTATTTCCAAGTTCATACAGATAGCGGTGTAGATATTTCCATGTTCATACCGATAGCGGTGCAGATATTTCCATGTTTATACAGATAGTGGTGAAGATGTTAGCATGTTTACACAGATAGCGGTGTAGATATTTCCATGTTCATCCAGATGGCTGTGTAGATATATCCATGTTCATACAGATAGCGGTGTAGATATTTCCATGTTCATACAGATAGCGGTGTAGATATTTCCATGTTCAGACAGATGGCTGTGTAGGTATATCCATGTTCATACAAATAGCGGTGTAGATATTTCCATGTTCATACAGATAGCGGTGTAGCTATTTCCATTTTCATAGAGATAACGGTGTAGCTATTTCCATGTTCATACAGATAGCAGTGTAGATATTTGCATGTTCATACAGATAGCGGTGTAGATATTTCCATTTTCATACAGAGAGCGGTGCTGATATTTCCATGTTTGTACAGGCAGCGGTGTAGATATTTCCTTGTTTATACAGATAGCGGTTTAGATATTTCCTTCTTAATACTGATGGCGGTGTAGATATTTATATGTTCATACAGATGGCGGTGCAGATATTTCCATGTTCATGCAGATGGTGGTGTAGATATTTCCATGTTTATAGATATAGCGGTGTAGTTATTTCCATGTGTAAAGAGATAGCTGTGTAGATATTTCCATGTATATGCAGATAGCTTTGTAGATATTTCCATTTTCATGCAGATAGCGGTGTAGATATTTACATGTTCAAACAGATAGCGGTGTAGATATTTCCATGTTCATTCAGATAGCTTTGTAGATATTTCCATGTTCATACAGATAGCGGTGTAGATATTTCCATGTTCATACAGATAGCGGTGTAGATATTTCCAGGTTCATACAGATAGTGGTGCTGATATTTCCATGTTTATACAGGTAGCGGTGTAGATATTTCCATGTTTATACAGATAGCGGAGTAGATATTTCCATGTTTATACAGATAGCGGTGTGGATATTTCCATGTTTATTCAGATAGCGGTGTAGATATCTCCATCTTAATACAGATCGTGGTGTAGATATTTTATGTTCATACAGAGGGCGGTGCAGATATTTCGATGTTCATATAGATGGCGGTGTAGATATTTCCATGTTAATACAGATAGCGGTGTAGTTATTTCCATGTGTAAAGAGATAGCTGTGTAGACATTTCCATCTATATGCTGATAGCTGTGTAGATATTTCCATTTTCATGCCGATAGCTGTGTATATATTTCCATCTTCAAACAGATAGCGGTGTAGATTTTTCCATGTTCATACAGATAGCGGTGTAGATATTTCCATGTTTATACAGATAGCGGTGAAGATGTATGCATGTTTACACAGATAGCTGTGTAGATATTTCCATGTTCATACCGATAGCGGTGCAGATATTTCCATGTTTATACAGATAGTGGTGAAGATGTATTCATGTTTACACAGATAGCGGTGTAGATATTTCCATGTTCATCCAGATGGCTGTGTAGATATATCCATGTTCATACAGATAGCGGTGTAGATATTTCCATGTTCATACAGATAGCGGTGTAGATATTTCCATGTTCAGACAGATGGCTGTGTAGATATATCCATGTTCATACAGATAGCGGTGTAGATATTTCCATGTTCATACAGATAGCGGTGTAGCTATTTCCATTTTCATACAGATAACGGTGTAGCTATTTCCATGTTCATACAGATAGCGGTGTAGATATTTCCATGTTCAGACAGATGGCGGTGTAGATATTTCCATGTTAATACAGATAGCGGTGTAGTTATTTCCATGTGTAAAGAGATAGCTGTGTAGATATTTCCATGTATATGCAGATAGCTGTGTAGATATTTCCGTTTTCAAGCAGATAGCGGTGTATATATTTCCATCTTCAAACAGATAGCGGTGAAGATATTTCCATGTTCATACAGATAGCGGTGTAGGTATTTCCATGTTTATACAGATAGCGGTGAATATGTATGCATGTTTACACAGATAGCAGTGTGGATATTTCCATGTTCATCCAGAGGGCTGTGTAGATATATCCATGTTCATACAGATAGCGGTGTAGATATTTCCTTGTTCATACTGATAGCGGTGTAGATATTTCCATGTTCATACAGATAGCGGTGTAGATATTTCCATGTTCTTACAGATATCGGTGTTGATATTTCCATGTTCATCCAGATGGCTGTGTATATATATCCATGGTCATACAGATAGTGGTGTAGATATTTCCATGTTCATAGAGATAGCGGTGCTGGTATTTCCATGTTTATACAGGCAGCGGTGTAGCTATTTCCATGTTCCTACAGATAGTGGTGTAGATATTTCCATGTTCATACAGATAGCGGTGCTGATATTTCCATGTTTATACAGGCAGCGGTGTAGATATTTCCATGTTTATACAGATAGCGGTTTAGATATTTCCTTCTTAATACAGATGGTGGTGTATTTATATGTTCATACAGATGGCGGTGTATATATTTCCATGTTTATACAGATAGCAGTGTAGATATCTCCATCTTAATACAGATGGCGGTGTAGATATTTATATGTTCATACAGATGTCGGTGCAGATACTTCCATGTTCATACAGATGGCAGTGTAGTTATTTCCATGTATATACAGATAGTGGTGTAGTTATTTCCATGTGTAAAGAGATAGCTGTGTAGATATTTAAATGTATATGCAGATAGCAGTGTAGATATTTCCAATTTCATGCAGATAGCGGTGTAGATATTTCCATGTCCAAACAGATAGCGGTGTAGATATTTCCATGTTCATTCAAATAGCTTTGTATATATTTCCATGTTCATACAGATAGCGGTGTAGATATTTCCATGTTCATACAGATAGCGGTGTAGATATTTCCAGGTTCATACAGATAGTGGTGCTGATATTTCCATGTTTATACAGGTAGCGGTGTAGATATTTCCATGTTTATACAGATAGCGGAGTAGATATTTCCATATTTATACAGATAGCGGTGTAGATATTTCCATGTTTATTCAGATAGCGGTGTAGATATCTCCATCTTAATACAGATGGCGCTGTAGTTATTTATATGTTCATACAGATGGCGGTGCAGGTATTTCGATATTCATATAGATGGCGGTGTAGATATTTCCATGTTAATACAGATAGCGGTGTAGTTATTTCCATGTGTAAAAAGATAGCTGTGTAGACATTTCCATCTATATGCAGATAGCTGTGTAGATATTTCCATTTTCATGCAAATAGCTGTGTATATATTTCCATCTTCAAACTGATAACGGTGTAGATATTTCCATGTTCATACAGATAGCGGTGTAGATATTTCCATGTTTATACAGATAGCTGTGAAGATGTATGCATGTTTACACAGATAGCGGTGTAGATATTTCCATGTTCATACCGATAGCGGTGCAGATATTTCCATGTTTATACAGATAGTGGTGAAGATGTATGCATGTTTACACAGATAGTGGTGTAGATATTTCCATGTTCATCCAGATGGCTGTGTAGATATATCCATGTTCATACAGATAGCGCTGTAGATATTTCCATTTTCATACAGATAGCGGTGTAGATATTTCCATGTTCAGACAGATGGCTGTGTAGATATATCCATGTTCATACAAATAGCGGTGTAGATATTTCCATGTTCATACAGATAGCGGTGCAGATATTTCCATGTTCAGACAGATGGCGGTGTAGATATTTCCATGTTCATACAGATAGCGGTGTAGTTATTTCCATGTGTAAAGAGATAGCTGTGTAGATATTTCCATGTATATGCAGATAGCTGTGTAGATATTTCCGTTTTCAAGCAGATAGCGGTGTATATATTTCCATCTTCAAACAGATAGCGGTGAAGATATTTCCATGTTCATACAGATAGCGGTGTAGGTATTTCCATGTTTATACAGATAGCGGTGAAGATGTATGCATGTTTACACAGATAGCGGTGTGGATATTTCCATGTTCATCCAGAGGGCTGTGTAGATATATCCATGTTCAAACAGATAGCGGTGTAGATATTTCCTTGTTCATACTGATAGCGGTGTAGATATTTCCATGTTCATACAGATAGCGGTGTAGATATTTCCATGTTCATACAGATATCGGTGTAGATATTTCCATGTTCATACAGAAAGCGGTGCTGATATTTCCATGTTTATACAGGTAGCAGTGTAGATATTTCCATGTTTATACAGATAGCGGTGTAGATATTTCCATGTTTCTACAGATAGCGGTGTAGATATTTCCATGTTTATACAGCTAGCGGTGTAGATATCTCCATCTTAATACAGATGGCGGTGTAGATATTTATATGTTCATACAGATGGCGGTGCAGATATTTCCATGTTCATACAGATGGCGGTGTGGATATTTCCATGTTCATACAGATAGCGGTGTAGTTATTTCCATGTTTAAAGAGATAGCTGTGTAGATATTTCCATGTATATGCTGATAGCAGTGTAGATATTTCCATTTTCATGCAGATAGCAGTGTAGATATTTCCATGTTCAAACAGATAGCGGTGTAGATATTTCCGTGTTCATACAGATAGCGGTGTAGATATTTCCATGTTCATACAGATAGCGGTGTAGATATTTCCATGTTTATACAGATAGCGGTGAAGATGTATGCATGTTTACAAAGATAGCGGTGTAGATATTTCCATGTTCATCCAGATGGCTGTGTAGATATATCCATGTTCATACAGAGAGCGGTGTAGATGTTTCCATGTTCATAAAGATAGCGGTGTAGCTATTTCCATGTTCATACAGATAGCGGTGTAGATATTTCCATGTTTATACTGATAGCGGTGAAGTTGTATGCATGTTTACACAGATAGCGGAGTAGATATTTCCATGTTCATAGAGATAATGGTGTAGATATTTCCATGTTCATCCAGATGGCTGTGTAAATATATCCATGTTCATACAGATAGTGGTGTAGATATTTCCATGTTCATAGAGATAGCGGTGCTGATATTTCCATGTTTATACAGGCAGCGGTGTAGCTATTTCAATGTTCCTACAGATAGCGGTGTAGATATTTCCGTGGTCATACAGATAGCGGTGCTGATATTTCCATGTTTATACAGGCAGCGGTGTAGATATTTCCATGTTTATACAGATAGCGGTTTAGATATTTCCTTCTTAATACAGATGGTGGTGTATTTATATGTTCATACAGATGGCGGAGTATATATTTCCATGTTTATACAGATAGCAGTGTAGATATCTCCATCTTAATACAGATGGCGGTGTAGATATTTATATGTTCATACAGATGGCGGTGCAGATACTTCCATGTTCATACAGATGGCGATGTGGTTATTTCCATGTATATACAGATAGTGGTGTAGTTATTTCCATGTGTAAAGAGATAGCTGTGTAGATATTTAAATGTATATGCAGATAGCAGTGTAGATATTTCCAATTTCATGCAGATAGCGGTGTAGATATTTCCATGTCCAAACAGATAGCGGTGTAGGTATTTCCATGTTCATACAGATAGCGGTGTAGATATTTCCATGTTCATACCGATAGCGGTGCAGATATTTCCATGTTTATACAGATAGTGGTGAAGATGTTAGCATGTTTACACAGATAGCAGTGTAGATATTTCCATGTTCATCCAGATGGCTGTGTAGATATATCCATGTTCATACAGATAGCGGTGTAGATATTTCCATGTTCATACAGATAGCGGTGTAGATATTTCCATGTTCAGACAGATGGCTGTGTAGGTATATCCATGTTCATACAAATAGCGGTGTAGATATTTCCATGTTCATACAGATAGCGGTGTAGCTATTTCCATTTTCATAGAGATAACGGTGTAGCTATTTCCATGTTCATACAGATAGCAGTGTAGATATTTGCATGTTCATACAGATAGCGGTGTAGATATTTCCATTTTCATACAGAGAGCGGTGCTGATATTTCCATGTTTATACAGGCAGCGGTGTAGATATTTCTTTGTTTATACAGATAGCGGTTTAGATATTTCCTTCTTAATACAGATGGCGGTGTAGATATTTATATGTTCATACAGATGGCGGTGCAGATATTTCCATGTTCATGCAGATGGTGGTGTAGATATTTCCATGTTTATAGATATAGCGGTGTAGTTATTTCAATGAGTAAAGAGATAGCTGTGTAGATATTTCCATGTATATGCAGATAGCTTTGTAGATATTTCCATTTTCATGCAGATAGCGGTGAAGATATTTACATGTTCAAACAGATAGCGGTGTAGATATTTCCATGTTCATTCAAATAGCTTTGTAGATATTTCCATGTTCATACAGATAGCGGTGTAGATATTTCCATGTTCATTCAGATAGCGGTGTAGATATTTCCAGGTTCATACAGATAGTGGTGCTGATATTTCCATGTTTATACAGGTAGCGGTGTAGATATTTCCATGTTTATACAGATAGCGGAGTAGATATTTCCATGTTTATACAGATAGCGGTGTAGATATTTCCATGTTTATTCAGATAGCGGTGTAGATATCTCCATCTTAATACAGATGGCGGTGTAGATATTTATATGTTCATACAGATGGCGGTGCAGATATTTCGATGCTCATATAGATGGCGGTGTAGATATTTCCATGTTAATACAGATAGCGGTGTAGTTATTTCCATGTGTAAAGAGATAGCTGTGTAGACATTTCCATCTATATGCAGATAGCTGTGTAGATATTTCCATTTTCATGCAGATATCTGTGTATATATTTCCATCTTCAAACAGATAGCGGTGTAGATATTTCCATGTTCATACAGATAGCGGTGTAGATATTTCCATGTTTATACAGATAGCGGTGAAGATGTATGCATGTTTACACAGATAGCGGTGTAGATATTTCCAAGTTCATACCGATAGCGGTGCAGATATTTCCATGTTTATACAGATAGTGGTGAAGATGTATGCATGTTTACACAGATAGCGGTGTAGATATTTCCATGTTCATCCAGATGGCTGTGTAGATATATCCATGTTCATACAGATAGCGGTGTAGATATTTCCATGTTCATACAGATAGCGGTGTAGATATTTCCATGTTCAGACAGATGGCTGTGTAGATATATCCATGTTCATACAAATAGCGGTGTAGATATTTCCATGTTCATACAGATAGCGGTGCAGATATTTCCATGTTCAGACAGATGGCGGTGTAGATATTTCCATGTTCATACAGATAGCGGTGTAGTTATTTCCATGTGTAAAGAGATAGCTGTGTAGATATTTCCATGTATATGCAGATAGCTGTGTAGATATTTCCGTTTTCAAGCAGATAGCGGTGTATATATTTCCATCTTCAAACAGATAGCGGTGAAGATATTTCCATGTTCATACAGATAGCGGTGTAGGTATTTCCATGTTTATACAGATAGCGGTGAAGATGTATGCATGTTTACACAGATAGCGGTGTGGATATTTCCATGTTCATACAGATAGCGGTGTAGATATTCCCATGTTCATACAGATAGCGGTGTAGATATTTCCATGTTCCTCCAGATGGCTGTGTAGATATATCCATGTTCATACAGATAGCGGTGTAGATATTTCCATGTTCATACAGATGGCGGTGAAGTTATTTCCATGTTCATACAGATAGCGGTGTAGATATCTCCATGTTCATACAGATAGCGGTGTAGATATTTCCATGTTCATACAGATAGCGGTTTAGATATTTCCATGTTTATACAGATAGCGGTGTAGATATTTCCATGTTTATTCAGATAGCGGTGTAGATATCTCCATCTTAATACAGATGGCAGTGTAGATATTTATAGGTTCGTACAGATGGCGGTGCAGATATTTCCATGTTCATACAGATGGCGGTGTAGATATTTCCATGTTCATACAGATAGCGGTGTAGTTATTTCCATGTGTAAAGAGATATCTTTGTAGATATTTCCATGTATATGCAGATAGCTCTGTAGGTATTTCCATTTTCATGCAGATAGCTGTGTAGATATTTCCATTTTCATGCAGATAGCGGTGTATATATTTCCATCTTCAAACAGATAGCGGTGTAGATATTTCCATGTTCATACAGATAGCGGTGTAGATATTTCCATGTTTATACAGATAGCGGTGAAGATGTATGCATGTTTACAGAGATAGCGGTGTGGATATTTCCATGTTCATCCAGAGGGTTGTGTCGATATATCCATGTTCATCCAGATGGCTGTGTAGATATATCCATGTTCATACAGATGGCGGTGAAGTTATTTCCATGTTCATACAGATAGCGGTGTAGATATCTCCATGTTCATACAGATAGCGGTGTAGATATTTCCATGTTCATACAGATAGCGGTTTAGATATTTCCATGTTCAAACAGATTGCGGTGTAGATATTTCCATGTTCATACAGATAGCGGTGTAGGTATCTCCATGTTCATACAGATAGCGGTGTAGATATTTCCATGTTCGTACAGATAGCGGTTTAGATATTTCCATGTTCAAACAGATAGCGGTGTAGATATTTCCAAGTTCATACAGATAGCGGTGTTGATATTTCCATGTTTATACAGATTGCGGTGAAGATGTATGCATGTTTACACAGATAGCGGTGTAGATATTTCCATGTTCATGCAGATAGCGGTGTAGATATTTCCATGTTCATCCAGATGGCTGTGTAGATATGTCCATGTTCATAGAGATAGCGGTGTAGATATTTCCATGTTCCTTCAGATAGCGGTGTAGATATTTCCATGTTCATACAGATAGCAGTGTAGCTATTTCCATGTTCATACAGATAGCGGTGTAGATATTTCCATGTTCATAGAGATAGCGGTGTAGATGTTTCCATTTTCATACAGATAACGGTGCTGATATTTCCATGTTTATACAGGTAGCGGTGTAGGTATTTCCATGTTTATACAGATAGCGGTGTAGGTATTTCCATGTTTATACAGATAGCGGTGTAGATATTTCCAAGTTTTTACCGATAGCGGTGTAGATATCTCCATCTTAATACAGATGGCGGTGAAGATATTTATATGTTTATACAGATGGCGGTGCAGATATTTCCATGTTCATACAGATGGCGCTGTAGATATTTCCGTGTTTATAGAGATAGTGGTGTAGTTATTTCCATGTGTGAAGAGATAGCTTTGCAGATATTTCCATGTATATGCAGATAGCTGTGTAGATATTTCTATTTTCATGCAGATAGCTGTTTAGATATTTCCATGTTCGTACAGATAGCGGTGTAGATATTTCCATGTTCATACAGATAGCGTTGTAGATATTTCCATGTTTATACAGATAGCGGTGAAGATGTATGCATGTTTACACAGATAGCGGTGTAGATATTTCCATGTTCATACAGATAGCGGTGTAGATATTTCAATGTTCATACAGATAGCGGTTTAGATATTTCCTTCTTAATACAGATGGCGGTGTAGATATTTATATGTTCTTACAGATGGTGGTGCAGATATTTCCATGTTCATACAGATGGCGGTATAGTTATTTCCATGTGTAAAGAGATAGCTGTGTAGATATTTCCATGAATATGCAGATTGCGGTGTAGATATTTCAATGTTCATACAGATAGCGGTTTAGATATTTCCTTCTTAATACAGATGGCGGTGTAGATATTTATATGTTCATACAGATGGTGGTGCAGGTATTTCCATGTTTATACAGATAGCGGTGAAGATGTATGCATGTTTACACAGATAGCGGTGTTTATATTTCCATGTTCATCCAGAGGGCTGTGTAGATATTTCCATGTTTATACAGATAGCGGTGAAGACGTATGCATGTTGACACAGATAGCGGTGTAGATATTTCCATGTTCATCCAGATGGCTGTGTAGATATATCCATGTTCATCCAGATGGCTGTGTAGATATATCCATGTTCCTACAGATAGCGGTGCTGATATTACCATGATTATACAGGTTGCGGAGTAGAAATTTCCATGTTTATACAGATAGCGGTGTAGATATTTCCATGTTTATACAGATAGCGGTGTAGATATTTTGAGGTTTATACAGATAGCGGGGTAGATATCTCCAACTTAATACAGATGGCGGTGTAGATATTTATATGTTCATGCAGATGGCGGTGTAGATATTTCCATGTTCATCCAGATGGCTCTGTAGATACATCCATGTTCGTACAGATGGCGGTGAAGATATTTCCATGTTCATACAGATAGCGGTGTAGATATTTCCATGTTCATACAGATAGCGGTGTAGATATTTCCATGTTCATACAGATAGCGGTGTAGCTATTTCCATGTTCATACAGATAGCAGTGTAGATATTTCCATGTTCATAGAGAAAGCGGTGTAGAAATTTCCATGTTCATACAGATAGCGGTGCTGATATTTCCATGTTTATACAGGTAGCGGTGTAGATATTTCCATGTTTATACAGATAGCGGTGTAGATATTTCCATGTTTATACAGATAGCGGTGTAGATATTTCCAAGTTTATACAGATAGCGGTGTAGATATCTCCATCTTAATACAGATGGCGGTGTAGATATTTATATGTTTATACAGATGGCGGTGCAGATATTTCCATGTTCATACAGATGGCGGTGTAGATATTTCCGTGTTTATAGAGATAGCGGTGTAGTTATTTCCATGTGTAAAGAGATAGCTTTGTAGATATTTCCATGTATATGCAGATAGCTGTGTAGATATTTCTATTTTCATGCAGATAGCTGTTTAGATATTTCCATGTTCGTACAGATAGCGGTGTAGATATTTCCATGTTCATACAGATAGCTGTGTAGATATTTCCATGTTCATACAGATAGCAGTGCTGATATTTCCTTGTTTATACAGGGAGTGGTGTAGATATTTCCATGTTTATACAGATAGCGGTGTAGATATTTCCATGTTTATACAGATAGCGGTGTAGCTATTTCCATGTTTATACAGATAGCGGTGTAGATATCTCCTTCTTAATACAGATGGCGGTGTAGATATTTATATGTTCATACAGATGGCGGTGCGGATATTTCCATGTTCATACAGATGGCGGTGTAGATATTTCCATGTTTACTGAGGTAGCGGTGTAGTTATTTCCATGTTTAAAGAGATAGCTGTGTAGATATTTCCATGTATATGCAGATAGCTGTGTAGATATTTCCATTTTCATGCAGACAGCGGTGTAGATATTTCCATGTTCAAACAGATAGCGGTGTAGATATTTCCATGTTCATACAGATAGCGGTGTAGATATTTCCATGTTCATACAGATAGCGTTGTAGATATTTCCATGTGCATACAGATAGCCGTGTAGATATTTCCATGTTCATACAGATAGCGTTGCTGATATTTCCATCTTTATACAGGCAGCGGTGTAGATATTTCCACGTTTACAGATAGCGGTTGAGATATTTCCTTCTTAATACAGATGGCGGTGTAGATATTTTATGTTCATACAGATGGCGGTGTAGATATTTCCATGTTGATACAGATAGCGGTGTAGATATTTCCATGTTCATACAGATAGCGGTGCTGATATTTCCATGTTTATACATTCAGCGGTGTAGATATTTCCATGTTTATACAGATAGCGGTTTAGATATTTCCTTCTTAATACAGATGGCGGTGTAGATATTTATTTGTTCATACAGATGGCGGTGCAGATATTTCCTTGTTCATACAGATGGCGGTGTAGATATTTCCATGGTTATAGATATAGCGGTGTAGTTATTTCCATGTGTAAAGAGATTGCTGTGTAGATATTTCCATGTATATGCAGATCGCTTTGTAGATATTTCCATTTTCATGCAGATAGCGGTGTAGATATTTACATATTCAAACAGATAGCGGTGTAGATATTTCCATGTTCATTCAGATAGCTTTGTAGATATTTCCATGTTCATACAGATAGCGGTGTAGATATTTCCATGTTCATACAGTTGGCGGTGTAGATATTTCCGTGTTCATACAGATAGCGGTGCTGATATTTCCATGTTTATACAGGTAGCAGTGTAGATATTTCCATGGTTATAGAGATAGCGGTGTAGATATTTCCCAGTTTATACAGATAGCGGTGTAGATATTTCCATGTTTATTCAGATAGTGGTGTAGATATATCCATCTTAATACAGATGGCGGTGTAGATATTTATATGTTCATACAGATGGCGGTGCAGATATTTCCATGTTCATACAGATGGCGGTGTAGATATTTCCATGTTCATACAGATAGCGGTGTAGTTATTTCCATGTGTAAAGAGATAGCTGTGTAGATATTTCCATGTATATGCAGATAGCAGTGTAGATATTTCCATTTTCATGCAGATAGCGGTGTAGATATTTCCATGTTCAAACAGATAGCGGTGTAGATATTTCCATGTTCATACAGATAGCGGTGTAGATATTTCCATGTTCATACAGATAGCGGTGTAGCTATTTCCATGTTCATACAGATAGCGGTGTAGCTATTTCCATGTTCATTCTGATAGCGGTTTAGATATTTCAATGTTCATACAGATAGCGGTGTACATTTTCCAATGTTCATA